>NW_012115167.1:2197527-2201431 GCF_000951035.1 Colobus angolensis palliatus
TGAACCATAGACCTAAACATAAAATACAAAACTATAAAACTTCTTGAAGGAAAACATAAGAGAAAATCTAGGTGGCCTTGGGTTTGTGTTGAGTTTTTAAATACAACACCAATAGTAAGAACCATGAAAAAAAATCTGGCAAATTGTAACTTAACAAATTTTAAAAGACACTGTCAAAAAAATAAAAAGACAAATCCCAGTCTTAGACAAAATATTTGCAAAACACATGTCTGATAAAGCACTTGTATCTAAAACACAAAAAGAATTCTTGAAACTCAACAATAAGAAAACAAACAATCCAATTTTAAAATAGGCAAAAATATCTGAGAAGACACTACTTTAAAGATACACAGATAGCAAATAAGCAAATGAAAGATGTTCAATGTTTTCTATCTTTTTGGAATTACAAATTAAAACTTTAAGGAGAAATTTCTATACACTAGTTACAACAACAAACAAACACACAAACAAAATACCTCTAAATCTGACCATACAAATTACTGTCAATGATAAGCAACAGGAACTCTTATTCTTTGCTGATGGAAATTCAAAATGGTATAAACACTTGGAAGATAGTTTGGCAATTTCTTAAAAAGCCAAAAAATCTTACCAAACAACTTAGACTGCACTTGTGTTTAGTTACCTAACTGATTTGAAAACTTATGCTCCACACAACCTGCCCATGAATTATTATAGCGGCTTTATTTGTAATCAGCAAAACATTGGAAGCTAGCTAGATGTCCTTCAATAGAAGAAATGGTACGTAAACTGTGATAATCCATTCTAGGAATTACTATTCCATAATAAAAAATAAATGAGCTGTTAAGCCACAAAAATAGATGGATGAATCATAAATGTGCATTGCTACACAAGTGAAGCCAGTTGGAAAAGCCTACATATTCTGTGATTTCAATTAGATTTGTCTTGGAAAAGGCAAAACTGTAGAGACAGTTAAAGGATCAGTAGTTGCCCAGAGTTTAGGGGAGAGAGGAGAGTTGAATAGGTTAAGCACAGGGCAGTGATATTTTGGGGTAGTAAAACTATTCTGAATAATACTATAAAGGTAAATACATGAAACTTTGTCAAAACCTATAGAACTTTACAGTACAAAGAGTAAAACTCAATGTATACACATTTTTAAAAAAAATCATTCAAGAGGTTGTGGGATCCCGGAATGGAATGTGGAATGTGACAAGACAGTATACCTTTATCACAACATTTAAAACAATTTCACCGAAGCAGTATGGGAAAAAGTTGCCAAGCTAAGTAACTTTGGAAATGAGTACAGTTTGTTAGACAAAAGGCAAAAGAAACGTACGTAAGCACTATACTCTAGTTGATAAAGATGGTTCCCATGAGGTTACTGCTAAACAACTCTGATAGCGCTCTGCACGTACACTGAAACTAAACAATTAAGTAAATGGGTGACCAATGGTAGGAGCCAGGTTTCTTACTGTCGGAGCATGAGATTACAGATATACCAGGGAAGTAGCCTAGAAAGATTCATGTGGTGGTAATGGACCACAGTTGAGGACATCAGTATGAACACATGTTTAGCTTACTATATATAGATGATTATAACATAAATATTATATATATGTATGTACATATACCTGGATTAGTATACACATATATTTTCTTGCTGTATCAACTGAGAAAATCTAGAAGCAATGATAATCAAGGAGTAACAAACACACCTAACACGTAGATCTTGGTTTCTCATGCCACTCTCCAATAAAAAGAAGCAAGGCTTCCTGGTAAAATGGCTGATTCTAGGATTGGGATGGGAAATGTACAAGAGTATCCTGGAGCATCTAATGTAAGATGCTAATAACAGGGGAAACTGGGTGAGAGGTATATGGGAACTTTCTGAACTATCTTCACAATTTTTTTCTAAACCTACAACTGTTCTAAAATAAAACGTTCATTTTAAAAGAAATCTTGTATTAAGCCAAAAGAAGGTGATAGGAAGAGCAGAAAGTTTGAAGATGCAAGATGGTCAAATAGACAAGAATGACAAAAACTAAATAATTACATAAAGTTTATGTAAATTAATGCCACTAATTACAAGGCAGAGATTATCAGACTGAATTAAAAAGCAGAACTCATCTATAAGTTCTCTAAAATTGGTGCATTTAAAATTCAAAAAACACACAGAGATTAAAATGAAAAAGATGGAAAAAGATATACCATGAAACCTGTAAGCATAAGAAAGCTAGAGTGTTTATGTTAATATCAAATAAAACAGGTATCAACACAAGGGGTATAATCAAAGGTAAAGGACATTTTAAATGTGTGCTAAATTCTACAGTATTTTTAATGGGAGAGTTACGCTACATGATTTCTAAAGTCCTTCCTGCACTAAGGTCTATGATTTCAGAGCTGGGCAGTAGCAAGTCTGATTTCTAAAAGTGAGCACATTTTGCTATGCCTTTACAAGTCCATAAAGAGCTGTTGGATTCACATGGATAAATTCTGATGGGCTCTTTCTGAACAGATTTGTCTATGCAGAATATTTTGCTTGAATTCAAATGAAATTTGTATTAACCTTTGTAAGTGGGAAAGCATAAAGAAATAGCACAAGAGGTTTATAGATATACCAGACCATAAGATTGTTTGCTTATGAAAGCTGTTGAACTATTTATTTGATCCACACCACACACATTTAGGAGGCATTGAACTGAAAGCATAATAAACCCTAGGGTGTGTATGTATTCTAGAGAAAGAGAAAGACTTGCATTCAAATGAATTCATTTTGTTTAATGTATGTTTTAGAACCATACTTGAAAAGTACTCTATGAAATTTCAATTTGATTTTGCTGGGTCATTTTCATTTAGAACTTAGTAAAATCTAAACTGCCTAATGAATATTTAGTATACCTTAGACAGTTCAGCATTTTCAAACCTGCATTAAATTGAAACATCAAAACAAAAATATATTATTTTTCAAATTCTTCTTGGTCTTTTCCTTTTGTGCCTCCTAAATAAAGATAGTCTAATAGCTGGAAATACTAGTATAAAATGAAGAGGGTAATGAGTAGGAAAAGAAAGGTTAGGAAGTTATAATCAATTGTGAGCTTCAATATAATCATAAACCATGAGAGCTAAATAAGTCCTATCTCTGCCTTTGTCCTTTCCTTGTAATAATGCACACAGTGATTTTTAAGTAATATAAGCCTGAGATAAAAACTGCAAAGTTCAATTATCTTAGCAATGAAACATTAGGAAAGAAAAGTGGATATGTTTGAATAAGTGATAAGAGTGGAAATATGACAACATAATGACATTTCAGTAACAAAATTAATTTACCTCAGATATAAGAGGGTACATTTTCCCATACTGATTGCTACTGATTTTTTGGTTTAGTTTAGTGAATTGTAAATCTCCCTGCTGCTGTTCTAGTAATTATATATTCATTTGAATTATGAAAATGATTACCATAATATTTCAGCCTCTAGGGAGCTATAGAGGTTTTCCATCACTTGAACCATTTTTTCCATTTTTTAAAACTCAGAATGACTTATATTCATTTTGTAAATTGTATAGAAATATTTGTGAGTTTAAATGTGATGTGATTCTAACTTGCCTTATTGAAAAAACTAATTTCTGATGGTTTTGTGTGTATTTGTGTGTGCATGAAATAACAAAGTTATTTCGTTGGAATGCACAGAAACTGAAGAACTAATGAGTTACTAAGTTGAGAAAGAACAGAAACAGAGCAATGAAAGACTGAAAAATGAGTGCATTTCCCCATAGGGCCATTTTAAATTTAAATCTAATAAAGATGTATCAGGGAAGGGGCAGCAAAAATGGGGAAAGACAGCATATGGTCTCACTTTGTATATATATAATAGAAAAGGTGATGGCAAATTTTGGAGAACAAAAATGTTTAGAGATTCTTTTG
>NW_012115167.1:2202266-2224176 GCF_000951035.1 Colobus angolensis palliatus
GATCTCCCAGGCTTGGGCGCAAGCAATCCTCCCATCTCATCCTCCCAAGTACCTGGGACTATAAGCATGTATCATCTCACAAGGCCAGTATTTCTGTGAGCCTCATTTCCACTTCCCTCAGCACCATCTTACTGATGAAAAAGTCAGTAATTGATGGGCTAATTCCATGTATGCAAACTTAAGATCATTTCCAGTCATGAACTGTTCAAGCCCCATCTTTCTTCCTACCTGCTTTCCTCCTTGTGTCCAACATTAGTATGAGGTCATGTTTCTAAATATGCTTTTTAAAGACCCCACAGTTCTGAATGAAGCAAAATCATTCACAGTTCCAAAATGCGTAAAGAATTTGGGTCGGGGTGTGGGCAGTTCAGATGCCATCTCCTCTTCTCATGTGCATATAATTCCTTCCTGGATACAGTGCGCATTCACATGAATTTCTCTTCAGTTCTGACTTTCCATCTTGAAGTGATTATCTCTGCAGATTGGAGTCCTTCAGTCCTGGGAAGATACTATAAGCTTCATTAGTGTTATTCTGCTGTCCCGGAGCTCAGGAGCCTATGGAAATAAATTTGGCTGTATTAGAATGTATTCTCAGGCAGGTGCGGTGGCTCACGCCTGTAATCACAGCACTTTGGGAAGCCGAGGTGGGTGGATCACCTGAGGTTGGGAGTTCAAGACCAGCCTGACATGGAGAAACCCCGTCTCTACTAAAAACACAAAATTAGCCAGGCATGGTGGCATGTGCCTGTTATCCCAGCTACTTAGGAGGCTGAGGCAGGAGAATTGCTTGAACCTGGGAGACAGAGGTTGCAGTGAGCTGAGATTGTGCCATTGCACTCCAGCCTGGGCAACAAGAGTGAAACTCTGTCCCCCCGACTCCCTTCAAAAAAAAGAATGTATTCTCAAATTTTGCTGTTTGGATATGCCCCTATATCCTCCTGCAGCCCCCCAAAACAACAGCAAACCTGGTTATGCAGAACCTAGCACATGACAAGCTTTCTCTGTGAAGTGTTTCTGGAAGACCTCAGGGGGTGTCTCATGGGGGCCAAACACGTCTGTGCTGATGGCTGCTATATGCCCCCCACCCCATCTCCTTTGCCACTGGCGGGCTGCCAGCAGTGACGCAGGTGCTCTGCCACTGCATTTTCAGGAGCTCCCTTTGGTGCCTGTTGTAAAAACTCAGGTTTGCAAGATGTTATTATTTTGGTTGCAGTTGTTTAATTTATATCAGTAGACAATTTTTTTTTCCCAAAGCGCTAAGTTAGTTGTGTCTATCCTGAATTTTCACTTCCAAATTTGGGGAAATTTTAGCCTATGTTATTGGAGGACATAATTATTTATATATAAAATCTTTAACTTCAGCATTATCAAGTAATTTTTAATGATGCAGATACAAAAAGAACAAAACTAGAATGACCCAAAGTATGTCATTATAACTCATGGAAAAAAATCATAATTGCCAAAACTTGAAATCAAGCAGTATGTCCTTCAGCAGGTGAATGGACAAATGAACGGCAGCATATCCAGACAATGGATGGCTAAAAAGAAATGAGCTATCAAGTCATGAAAAGATGCAGAGGAAAATGAAATGAATGTTACTAAGTGAAAGAAGTCAATCTGAAAAGGCTACATACTTTACAATTTCAACTCTATGACATTCTGGAAATGACAAAACTATGGAGACAGTAAAATGATCAGTGGTTGCCAGGAGGTGTGAGGAGGGAGAGATGACCAGGGCAAGCACAGATGATATTTAGGGCAATTCCTATACTGTTTGATGCTGTAATGATGGATACATGTCATTTTAAATTTGTCCAAATGGCATATAATGCACAGCACCAAGCATGAACTCTAATGCAAACTATGGACTTTGGATGATAATGATGTGTCAATGTAGGTTTATCAATTGTAATAAATGTACCACTCTGATGGGGAATATTGATAATGGGGGAGGCTCTGTGTGTGTCAGGACACAGGATATATGGGAAATCTCTGTTATCTTCCTCTTAGTTTTGCTGTGAACAAAAAAAATGCTCTAAATAAGTAAAATGTTTAAAAAACATAAAAGTTGTGGTATTTATTTATATTTTACTCCTTAGCCTATATAAATAGCTTTGAACATCATTACTTTCACTAAACTATCCTTTTATTTTTTTAATAAAATGGAATCTGTTTTACGTTGTCTTTTCTGAGGATGTAACACAGAGCTTAATTTCTCTTGAGAAAAAAACAAAAAGCCAAAGTCCCTTTCTTTTTTTATGTTTCATTTTTATAGATTTAGGGGGTACAACCTACATTGATACTGTGTAGTTGTGAAATCTGGGTGTTTAGTATAACCATTACCCAAATAATAGTTAGGTAATTTCTCAACCCTGACCCTGCCTCCACCCTCCCACCTTTCCAAGTGTCCAACATCTATTATTCCACTTTCAATGTTCATGTACACACATTATTTAGCTCATTCTTATAAGTGGAACATGTGGTATTTAATTTCCTGTTTCTGAGTTGTTTCACTGAAAGTAGTGACCTCCAGTTCCATCTAGGTTGCTGCAAAAGACGTGACAATTTCATTATTTTTATGGCTAAGTAGTATTCCATGGTGTGTGTATGTATATATACAAAGAAAGACGTGATATATAAAAAGATACAGAAAATAAAGAAAATGTGATACGTCCAATCATCTGTTGATGGACACTTAGGTTGATTCCGTATCTTTGCTATTGTGAATAGTGCAGCAATAGACATATGACTACAGGTATCTTTTTGATATAATGATTTCTTCTCTCTAAGTAGATAGCCAGTATCTAGTAGTAATCCCAGTAGGACTGCTGGATCACATAATAGTTCGATTTTTAGTTCTTTGATAAATCTCCACACTGTGTTTCATAGAGGTTGTACTAATTTACATTCCCACCAACACTGTATAAGCATTCCACTTTCTCCACATCCTCACCAACATAAATTGATTTTGCCTTTGTATTAACAGTCATTTTGACTGGTATGATATCTCATTGTAATTTTAATTTGCATTGCTCTGATGATTAGTGATGTTGAACATTTGTTCATGCTTCTTGGCCATTTGTACAAAGTCATGTTGTTACTTACTATTGAAGATAAATTGTAACTGCCAATGGCCATAGATACATGGGTCTCATGTTGTTTTCAAATAGAACAATGCAGAATTATTCTAAAGCAGCTTTTATTTGCCAAAAATAAAGCAAGTTGTGAGTTATAAATAACAATTGAACACAAATTGTTTGGTTGTGTCCCTTTTTAACCCAGTGTACAATTGTTTGTAAAAGCAAAACATCTGGTTCTAATTTTATGGGTATCAAAGTTACAAGAAGAGGCAACATGCAAACAATGAGCAGATTTGTCACTTTTGTAAGAGGGTCAAAAATCTTCTACTGCTGACACCCTAATGTGAGCAAAATTCTGCTCTTCCTCTTCACTTAGAACAGAATCTTTGATCCCTCCCCAGATGTTCTCAAGGCCAAAGCCAGAAGTCATGTCCCACTTCCTGGTTTTCAAAATGTGGTTACAGATTTGGTCATCTTCTTTTCTGCAAAGATCACAGGAAAATGGGTATCATTCATTCCAGGAACCTATAGAAATTAGAAAATGATAATTTAGGACTGCAATATGAGCCTCTTGCAGTTCTTTCCTAGGGGAGTGATTGAGTGATATGCTCCCATCTGGTGGTTGAAATCCAGTGCCATAGAGTCCTACAGAAGCCCCAGTCATTTTACTATGTTGACTACCATGCTTAGATCATCTTTTTAACAGCTTTTAAAATACTATATATTTATTTGGAAGAGTAAACAAGCATTCTATTATTGTAGTGCTACTATTCTTCTATTTTCTAATTGAGTTAAATTAGACGCTGATTTTGTGAAGAACAGTCATTTTTATCACTGATTACACAGCACAAATCTGCGATATATGTAGGCTTCCTTCCTGACATGAGCATCCTCACTCATTCATTCATGCCCACTTCAGCATTGGCTTTAACATCCAACTTCCAGGTTCTTTGCAGATCTTGTGTTCTCTGAGAAGCCTGTCTCAGACACAGTCATAGAACAACAGAGCTGGGAGATCACTCTAGCAACATTACAGATAGGACACTGAGACGGAAAGCTATTAAGCAATTTGCCTGAGATCATCCAGCTGGTTAGCATAAAAGTTCAGACTGAGCTTGGGTCTCATATGGCTCAGGCCACACTGACTTTGCCATTTTCTGGATTCTTACAGTCTACTACATTATTTAACACTTAATTATGTATTGCCTGGCCGTACTTCCTAAATAACTCTTGTGTCTGGACCTTGCCTTACAGGCATACCTTGTTTTATTTTGCTTTGCTTTATTGTCCTTTTAATGCAGGTTTTACAAATTGGAAGTTTGTATTAACCCTGTGTTAAACAAGTCTATTAGTGCCATGTTTTCAGCATGTGCTCACTTCATCTCTCTATGGCATGTTTTGATAATTCTTGCAATATATAAAATTATTTTTATATCTGTTATGGTGACATGGGATCAGTGATCTTTGGTGTTCCTATTGTAATTGTTTTGGGGTGTCATGAATCACACCCATATAAGACAGTGAAGTTAATATATAAATGTTGTGTGTGTTCTGACTGCTGCAGTGACAGGCCAGTTGCAGCCTCTTTCTTTCCTCAGCCCTCCATGTTCTTTGAGACATTTCAATATTAAAAGTAGGCCAATTAATAACCCTACAATGGCCTCTAAGTTTTCAAAGCAGAGAAAGAGTTGCACATCTCACTTAAAATCAAAAGTTAAAAATGATTAAGATTAGTGAGGAAGGCATGTCAAAAGCTGAGATAGGCCAAGAGCTAGGCCTCTTGTGCCAAAGATATCCAAGTTGTGAATGCAAAGGGAAAGTTCTTGAAGGAAATTTAAAGTGTTATTCCAGTGAGCACATGAAAGATAAGAAAGCAAAACAGGCCAGGCATGGTGGCTCATGCCTGTAATCTCAGCACTTTGGGAGGCCGAGGTGGGTAAACTGCTTGAGGCCAGGAGCTCGAGACGAGCCTGGCCAACATGGTGAAACCCTGTCTCTACCAAAAATACAAAACATAGCTGAGTGTGGTGGTGCACCTGTAATCTCAGTTACTTGGGAGGCTGAGGCAGGAGAATTGCTTGAACCCAGGAGGTAGAGGTTGCAGTGAGCAGAGATCACGACACTGAACTCCAGCCTGGGTGGCAGAGTGAGACTCTGTTCCCTCTACCCCACACACACACACACACACACACACACAAACAAGGAAAAAAAAAGAAAAAAGAAAGCGAAACAGCTTTATTGCTCATAGGAAGAAAGTCTCAGTGGTCTAGATAGAAGACCAAATGAGCCACAACATTCCCTCAAGTCAAAGCCTAATACACAGCAAGGCCCTAACTTTCTTCAATTCTATAAAGGCTGACAAAGGTGAGGAAGCTGCAGAAGAAAAGTCTGAAGCTAGCAGAGGTTGGTTCATGAGGTTTAGGGAAGAAGTTTCTCTATCATAGAAGTACAAGGTGAAGTAGTAAGTGCTGATGAAGAAACTGCAGCAAGTTATCTAGAATGTCTAGCTAAGATCATTGATGAAGATGGCTATGCCAAATAATAGTTTTCCATATAGATAGAAGAGCCTTTTATTGGAAGAAGATGACATTAAGGGTTTTCATAGCTAGAGAGGAAAAGTCAAGGCCTGGTTTCAAAGCTTCAAAGGACAGGCTAACTATCTTGTTAGGGGCTATGGCAGCTAGTGACTTTAACTTTAACCAATACTCATTTACCATTCCGAAAGCCCTGGGACCCTTAACAATTAAGCTGAAACTATTCTGTCTGTGCCCTCTAAATGGAAAAAGAAAGCCTGGATAACAGCACATCTGTTTACAGCATGGTTTACTAAATATTTGAAGTCCATTGTTACACCCTACTGCTCAGAAAGAAAAAAAAAGGTTTCTTTCAAAATATTACTGCTCATTGACAATGCACTTGGTCACCTGAGAGCTTCGATGGAGATGTACAAGGAGGTTAATGGTGTTTTCACACCAGCTAACACAACACACATTGTGAAGCCCACGGACCAAGAGTATTTTTGACTTTGAAGTGTTATTATTTAAGTAATACATTTTGGAAGGCTATAGTGCCATAGATAGTAATTCCTTTGATATACCTGAGGAAAGAAAATTGAAAACCATCTGAAAAGAATTTACCATTCTAGATGTCATTAAGAACTTTCATGATTCAAGGAAGGAGGTCAAAATATCAATGTTAACGGGAGCTTGGAAGAAGTTGATTTCAACCCTTGTAGATGACCTGGAGGAGTTGAAGACTTCAGCTAAGGAAGTAACCGCAAATGTGGTAGAAATGGCAAGAGAACTAGAATGAGAAGTGGAGCCTGAAGATGTGACTGAATTACTGCAATCTCATGTGAAACTTTAGTAGATGAGGAGTCACTTCATATGGATAGGCAAAGAAGATAGTTTCTTGAGATGGAATCTACTCCTGGTGAAGACGCTGTGAACATTTTTGAAATGGCAACACAGGATTTAGAATATTACATCAACTTATTTGATAAAAAATAGCAGGAAGGTTTAACAGGATTGACTCTAATTTTGAAAGAAGTTCTACTGGAGGTAAAATGCTATCAAGCAGCATCACATGCTACAGATAAATTTTTTGTGAAAGGAAGAGTCAATAGATGTGGCAAACTTTATTGTTGTCTTATTTTAAGAAATTGCCATAGGCACCCCAATCTTCAGCAACCACCACCCTGATTAGTCAGCAGCCATTGACATCAAGGCAATAGCCTAGGCAACATAGTGAGACCTTGTCTCTACAAAAACTTTTTAAATTAGCCAGGAGTAGTGGCATGTGCCTGTAGTCCCAGTTACTGAGGAGGCTGAGGTGGAAGGATTGCTTGACTCCAGAAGGTTGAGACTGCAGTGAGCCGAGATCATGCCACTGTACTCTAGCCTGGGTGACAGAGTGAGACCCTGTCTCAAAAAACAAAACAAAAAAATACCGTTGTAGCAAACCCATCAGCACAAAGATGGCAGAGTTTCACTCTTGTTGCCCAGGGTGGAGTGCAATGGCACTCCCGCTCTCTGCAACCTCCGCCTCCTGGGTTCAAGTGATTCTCCTGCCTCAGCCTCCCAAGTAGCTGGTATTACAGGCATGCATCACCACACCCAGCAAATTTTTTGTATTTTTAGTAGAGATGATGTTGGTCAGGCTGGTATCAGATTCCCGACCTCATGTGATCTGCCCACCTCGGCCTCCCAAAATGCTGGGATTACAGGTGTGACCAATTGCACCAGGCTGTTAACATAACTTTTATATGCACTGGGAACACAAAAAAATCATGTGATTTGTTTTATTGCAATGTTGGGCAGCCTGGAACTGAACCCACAATATCTCTGGAGTATGCCTGTATCTATTGACTGCTGACTCCATGGTAGGTGCTCCAGAAACATGTTAATTGACTGACAAAAATATGCAGTGATGTGGATATTGCCTCTTGAAAACCCTATCATGAGACCAAAAAGAAGAATTCCATTAAGATTTTCTGTTCTCATCCTTGAAATCTTGAAAATATTCCACAGAACAGTGGTAATCCTGCCTATTTTAAAAATCAATACATTCAATATTGATATTACTAACTTTTAACAGATAAATCCCTTTTTATAAAAGGAAGCAGAATCATATGGAACAAAGTATCTTTCACCACTGGAAAAGGTAAAGAATGAGACATTAGCTCATTGTGTCCTTCCATACCCAATGCTAAGAACTTGGCATGAAAACTAAAAAAATTCAGCCAATTATCCGGATATTTTAGTTTGTCTTATAAAAAATGGTATATAGAAGGTGTCCAAAATTCTATCATTGCTTAGTTGTCAGTCAAAAAGTCATTGTTATACATAAATATGATGTCATATCAATGCATAATAAACCTTCCTGTCAATCAAAAGTATTGTTATGTATAGACTTTGTGTCAGACATTTTAGGCTTTGCATTGAGATATGAAGTGCATGCAAATTAAGGAAAATTTAAAGATGGCATGGCCACAGGCAAATATATTTTAATAGAGTTAGACTTTACAGGGAAATTGACACTTGAGCAAAAACGCAAAATGCAAGTAAATACAGTTTGCTAAACAAAGGAGCTAGCTTTTGAAGGGGGAAAGAAAAGATATAATTTTATCATTATACAGGCATATTTTCAATTTAGACAATTCACCCATTAGGATTCTATAATTGAAAATGGGAAAATAATAAATGGAGACAAGATATCAAGACAAACTTCTTGTCTCAATTTCTACATTTTCTAATGTTTAAAAAATTGTTTAATATAGCTAATTTTCAAAGGAATTAATTATCTGCTCAGTTATATATTACATTGTATGAGATCTAATATCGAAAATAATAGTTTCACCTGAAAATTTAACTCTTTAATTCAATTTTCCATTCTTATCACTGGCAAAATTTCTTTCACTGAGGGAGTCAGCAGGACTCCTGAAGAACAGGGATTATGTGGTTGGTCACCTCCTGTCTTGCCCTGAACTCCTCTCTATGTGTTCTGTTATCCCTGCTGTGGCTGCAAGTAAAATTAAAAAAAAAAAAAGAATCAAAGCAGGAGGCATAGGACAGGAATGGTCTAAACTCACATCCTATCTAATCCAAGCAGCACAAACCTTCTGCAAGGGTGCCTGCCTAAATCTGGTACTTGCAGAATTCGACGTATGACTTTGGCCACTTAACATGATACAGGTTCTTCATCTACAAACATAAAACAGTGAAAATAAATTCATTTACATAATAAACATATTTTGAATACTTTCTATGTTCTAAATACCAGAATAGAGTAATAAGCTAGAATATGGTTCAACCTAGAAGGAGGGGCAGACTTTAATACATTTTCTGGTTCACTATCTAGTTGCAGGTGGGATAAGTGCTCTTGAGCAACATATTTGAGGATGTACAGCAGGGGACTCATATACTCAAAGGCACAGTTAGAGGTGGATAGGTGGATAGTCCAGATGAAAAAAACCCTAGCAATTACAAATGGGCTTTGTGAACCTCATGTATAATGGTTATAAGAAAGCGCCTTGCAAAGTATGAAGGGCTAGATACATTCTAGTATTATTAATTTGGAATGTATAATTATGAACATCAGCACTTAGTTCAGAGTTAATTAACATCATAGATGCTAAAAATATATGTGTTGGATTGATTGCTTTTATAGACCCCTTCACAGACTGAGTTTATTCCAAAACTAAAGTCAAGCAATATGAAATGTAAGTTACAAAGCCCAAGAAGGCAGGAGTCATGCTGTCTTGTTTACTTCTGGTACAGGCCCTAGCATATAGAAGACACTAAATGAACACATGATTTGGGGCTAAATGAAACAATGGACTTTAATTGTTCCATTTTACAGATAAGAAAACTAAAGGCCAGAGAAATTGCTTTGTTCAAGGTCAGAGGCTACAAGTTAGTACAAATAAAATCTGAACCTAGGATTTTAGCTCTTAATCCATTAATAATAGTAAAATTTGTGAAAATAACAGGATATCCATTGATTACTGACACAGGGGATAAGATCAAACATGATTTCGAGAGGAGATAATTTTCTTCTTAGGAACAAACGAACAAAACTTTATGGTAACATATTGTGTGCATTGCTTTTCTTTTGTAGCAGGCTGAGATTAAATTTCTACCACATAGGTCACCTTGCTACCCCTTACAGAGGTTAGGGTAGACCTCAGCAACAAAAAAGTAAGGGGTATGGGTGCCAAATACTGATAGTTAGTGTTGAATGCTTCACAATGGTCAGAAGCATGCTAATAAGAGAATTATCATTTTTTCACAGAGCTGAAAAGGTTTGGGGAGAAAATTCATTCTCTTAGTGGAGAGTTTTTTAATGTGTATAGTTGAGGGGTAACACGGCTGTAGCTAAGACTAGAAGGCCCCACGTATTAGTATCTATTGTTGCATGGCAAATTATCCTAAAACTTAGAGCCTTAAAACAACAATAAAAATTATCTTACAGACTTTCTGTGGGTTCAAAACATTTGTTATCGCACACAATTATTGTGGGACAGGAAATTAGAATTGGTTAAGCTGGATGATTCTGGCTTGGGGTCTGTTATGAGTTTGTAGTTAAGATGTCAAATGGGGCTACAGTCATCTGAAGGTTGGATGAGAGCCAAAAATGGCACCTTTAAGATGGTTCACTCACAGGCCTGGTGCTGGCTGTTGTCAGGAGTCCTTAGTTCCTCACCATGTATATCTCTCCATAGGGCTCAGGGTCTTCATGGCACAGCTGGCATTTTCCAAAGTAATTTCCAAGAAAGCAAGGTGGAAGGCACAATATCATTTATGGCCTAACCCCAAAGGCCATACTTCATCATTTCTACAGTATTAGAAGTTTTTCTGTGTGGAAGAGGATGGCACGAAGGCATAAATACCAAGAGACAAAACTTACTGGGGGCCATATTGGAAACTGGCTACCAGATCACCCAAGATCACATGCTCTTCCAGGAAAGAAAGTGGACATTGGGGCCAGAGTACAAGAAAGCGCCTATAGGACACCAGTTGCACCTGGTTGATAAATTACAATATAATAGACTAAAACCTTCACTTGTTTACCCTTTTGAAAAGCAAGGGAGCTATTAAAATTTCTCAACTTAGGTTCAAACAAACAAACAAACAACAAGCATAATAAGGAAGCATAAAATGTAGAAAGACATTCTCTCCTAGTATCAGGGGACATATTTCGTGTCAAGTTTGAAATAATTGGTAACCAGAAGGGACTATATATGCTTGTGGAATTGTTCTGAAAATATCTTCATTCTACTGATCAATTCACAGAGAGATGCTGATAACAGTCAGAGGAGGTCACAAAGTTTCACTTGCTAGATAGAGAAAAGATGTTCCACGAAGGAAGTAGAGGAACTGAGAGATACAGGAAGTTTGTAAAAGGGCAGAAAGGTGATCTACCCTAAAGGTGGACTGCAACTCACCTAGCGATCCCTGAAGCTACTCACCACCAAACCAAGCAATAGAACAACCTCATAACACAAGGCAAGGGATTTAGACTATTTGAGACCAATTCACCATTGAGTACCTCTGTGGGAAGCTTGATTTAATCCCAAAGACGGGCATTTCTCACTGTCCTGAGGAAGTGTACATTCTCACAGTTCCTAGCCAAAAATGAAATGTGCTTCAAAGTAGGTCAGAGCTGAATAACAGCTCTCAGGAGCTTTGCAGTACACCATGCATGTAAAGGAGGAAAAACAAAGCTGCTTACAGAAGAGTCTCAATTCTCAGATTTTAGAATGAATTCTGTAGCTGGAATGAAGTAAAGAATAATCCTTTTGCATTTATTGAATGATTGCAGTTAGATTTTTGGCCATGAATTTTATCCTGTAGCTTGATTTTTCTTCTTCATACTTCCATTTTTTGGGAATTTGGGTGTACGATAACTACTCCAGATTCTGTTCTTAACAAGCAACTTATAGATTTTTGTTTCAATAAACCTTTTGAAAGTTAATCTAAACATACTCAACTGAGTGTTTACAACTGTTTCTCATTATCTGCAGTAACAATTCTTTTTTTGTTTTTTGAGATGGAGTCTCGCTCAGCGCCCAGGCTGGAGTGCAGTGGCACGATCTTGGCTCACTGCAAGCTCCGCCTCCAGGGTTCACGCCATTCTCCTGCCTCAGCCTCCCAAGTAGCTGGGACTACAGGCGCCCGCCACCACGCCTGACTAATTTTCCTGTATTTTTAGCAGAGACGGGGTTTCACTGTGTTAACCAGGATCATCTCGATCACCTGACCTCGTGATCCGCCCGGCTCGGACTCCCAAAGTGTTGGGATTACAGTTGTGAGCTACCGCGCCTGGCCTATCTGCAGTAACAATTCTTAACTATGGAATAATTTGGAGAATACACACATTTGACACTAAAAACAGTTAAGGTTTTGATGGAAAGATAGGTAGATAGATGATAGATAGATAGATAGATAGATAGATGATAGAAAGATAACTGGGTGGGCAGATGAATAAATAGATGGGTGGGTGGGTGGATGGATGGTTGTATGAATGGATGGGTAAGTGGGTAGGCGGGTAGATGGATGGATGGATGGATGGATAGATGATAGATAGGTAGATATGTTTTCTTGAATGGCAAGCAAGGGGCTGTAGTTTGTCTTGAGCAAGCAAAGGTGAATGATGCAGCTATAATTTGTATTCATTAATGGTATCACAGTGAAATAGAGATTGAGAGCTCTTGGCCTGCATTATAAAGTGGATCTTCCCACCTACCATTTTGAACCACTTCTAATGGAGCACCTTTCACCTACCGTTCCTGCACATGTCCCCACATTTTCCTACTCCTAGGCCTTTGCTCATGTTTCTCCCCAGCTTCTCTGATTAACTTTACGTGGCTAAATCTCAGCTAATTTTTAAAAGCTTAATGCCATCTTCTCCATAAATGTCAAGTCCAACAGACCCTTTTCTCTGACCTCCTAAAAGTATCTTTGCTTTTGCACTCCTCATTTGATTTTTGATTCATGACACAGGGAAGGTTTAGATAAAGTGATTAATTAATCAAACTAACACTTATTGAGCATCTATTATGCCCTTTGCATTGAGAATACAAAGTTGGTTAATCACAGACTTTTCCTGGAAAGTTCATATTTTAACAGTAACGATAAACAAGTAAGTTACCGCTGAATGTAATAAATTCTATGATTAGCAATATGGATGGAGGGCTGGAGAAGCACAGAAAAAGAAGTGACTTGAAATTCAAAATTTAGTTTAACAAACACATACAAGGAAACTACTACTGCCAGAAACTGTTCTAAGTGCTTTGTAAACATTAACTGATTTGATCCATCTAACAATTCTATAAGGTACATATTGTTATAATCTCCAGTTTACAGATGAAACTGAGGCATGCTCACACAGCTAGCAGGTGGCAGAGCCAGGATCTGATCCAGGAAGTCTCAATCCTGAATCTTTACTAAGAATTATTAGACAATACTGGCTCAATGGCTGTTGAATAATCAAAAAAGTTTTGAAAACAGACTTATTTTCATGAATAAACTCCATAAATGTTCATGGAATAAATGGCTTCATTCATGAAGGATGTATAGGAGTTTGATAGGCACAGAGAAAAAAGAAGGGCATTCCTGCTAGATGGATGGAGATGTTTCAAGATGTATAAATATGAAAGAACAGAAAGTATCTGGAAAACTGGAAAGTTCCACAGGCAGGTACTGGGCCTGTTTGCCTCATTTCCATTCTCACTCTTTCCCTGTTCAACACAGGAGAGCTACTGCTACAGCTGTCTTGTCCAAACATTTGCATGAAGCCAGGTTTGCCAATGGGAGGCCCTGGCCAGACACTGCAGACAAGAAGGCAAGCAGTGGTCAGAATATTTTTCCCACACTCTTGTCTGTGCCAGGGCCTCTGGCAGCAGCTGTGTCTCCTGGTCAGTTCCCACCAGGTGACTGGACCCTGGTCACCTGTCTTCCCCCTTGGATCCTCTAACCCAGATGTGCTGGGTGCCCTGTAGTTGCTAACCTCTGAGCTGTTGCACCATCCTCTGCTCAGTTTCTCACCTCCTCTGTTTCCTGTGTAAGTAACCCCTAGTACTAATTCATTTTACATACACACAAAAAACTGTAGATAGGCTTTTGTTTTCATGCTTAGACCCTGACTGACGTATTGAGAATATTAGGGACACAGTGTATTCACCATATGTGAGAGAAAAAGGTATGAATTTCTCATTGACGAACAGAATAAAAAATTTCAATGATATTATTTATTTACTCTTTACCTTATATTTTAAAATCTTATGTTTTGCATAATGCATAATTAGTACAGTGATTGTCCATAAATAATACAGTATGTATTAAATGTAATGTATAATTTAAATCTATGTGATGTATTTGTAGTTATACATTATTTATACACTATACATCTATGTACTATATATAAACATGTTATATTTTATGCATCTAACAATTCTATTTAAATGTATTTAAATATATATTTTAAGATATTCATTCTCAAAGACTGTTTCTCCTGATGGAGCATTCATTTGAAAACTTTAGAGTCTCTAATACAAAAACACATTTAGTCAGTCTCATAATGTCAACAAAGTTCTTAAGTCATCAGCATCTCCTCTTAGAGACAGGCACTGTTGTGTGAGAACTCATGATAGAAGCATATTCAGCTTCACAGAATGACTTATGTGACTTATGTAGGCAAAATGACTACTAAGACTTCTACAGTTGGTTTTATTTTCTTCCAGACACAGCTGAACTAAATTAAGTACTCTAACGTTGGCCAGAAAAAGAAAGGTGGAAGGAAGAAGGAAGAAGAAAAAAGAAAGGATGGAAGGAAGGAAGGAAAAATGAAAGGAGAAAGGAAAGAAATCTCAAATAGCATGTGGTCAGAAATGAAAAGGTAAAAATGGCCCCAAAGGTCCAGCTTCCATCCTTCCAACACTGTCCCCAGAGTGAAAGACTCTTAGACGATCAGATATCCTTCCTTTTGGATGGTTGGTGCCTATAGAGGATATGTGGCTCCTCCTGAATGTGGTTGAGCCCCTGGATCGTTTTTTCCTGGATCTGGGGATCAATAAAAGAATAGAGCTGAACCCAGGATATCAGATAGACAGAATAGCTGCAATGCCCACTGAAATGCACAATTTATTTTTATTTTTAGATGAAAATAATAAAAAGTGTAGATAGAAGTTTTAATATTTTTTCTGCATTCTACTTTGGAAACTACTGTTTCATGAAAATTTCCACTTTATTTGGTATTTTTAAATGCTAGTCACCTTTATTTGTGTTTTCAAATGACCTGAGGGGAAGAACAGAAGGAGCAGGGACAGAGAAACAGCTAAAATAGCTCAACACCTGAGCTTGCTCATACTGCTGTTTCTCAAGTTCATGCTTCTGCACCAGTTGGTTGAATCCGGACAGAACCCTGGGAAATCAGCAAACCTACAGAATAATTTCTCTGTGTTGTGCTTCATGTTTCAGAGTAGCTATTTTCAACTAGTATCACAGAGTGCTGCTACTAGCAACTGTTAAATTATATAGGAATTTGACTTCACACTGTTTATTGAAGAAATGCTAGAGCATATTAAGTGAATTTTTATTGTGCTTACATATTTCTCAAATGCAACTACAATGCTAAGTGCCTTTATTAGAGTAAGTTGATACAGCATTTATAACATATAAATATTTAAAATTTATATTTTCAAATAGTCTATGAAAACAAGATAAGGTAATGGTTTATTTTGGTGTTTGGGAAAAGAAAGAGTAACTAGAAATAGAAATAAGTCTTGATATAGAAAACACATATCATCTACACTGGAGATTTAAGAAGATTATAAAAGTATATGTGTCATAAAATATATGCTTTGCAGGGTAATTTTAAGAAATAAGAAAATCTAATCTTATTTGAGAAAACCAGCATTTAATTTCCTTTGGGTTCTCTCTTTTTTATCTTTGAGAATTACAAATCTCTCAGTATTATCTGTTATACATCTTCCCTAGTGCTTAGTTCTTGGATTTATGTTCTATTCAACTACTGATTGCATTAAATAACAACGTTCATTCTCAGTAGTTATTAGTTAAAATTAGCTAAATTATTTGAAATCTCCCTATTAGGATAAAAATACAATTTAAAATACCTTTGTTACTTTTTTGGAAAGGGAACATCATTATTATAACCAGCATCTCCTAAAGATAGTATTTATTACTTCTGTGTAGAATAGAGAACATTACAAGACTCACCTTTAAAAGAGCACACAATATAATGATACAAAGGTAGAAATCATTTTCATCTTTCCATGCACCCATAGGTTACTGCTAAGAGAAGAAATGAGATTTGCTTCACAAACAAGTGTATGCATCACTGAACAGACAACAGCTCACTAGGTATATTCTGAAAAGCTTTTTAAAAGCATATGAAAGAGTGAACAGTGGATTTTTCTTTTCCCTACTAGGCTGCAAGCTATAGTAAAGTGTGCTTTCTGAGCATATTTTAATATACATATGCATATGTGCATGTATGTATGTACATATTCCAGATATTGGTTTATTCAAAGGAAAAAAATAACAGTTTTCCAAAGCATAGATTCCAAGAGGTATAATTAAGTTTAAAATTTTAAAGACATTTTGGGCTTACTTTAATATTTCAGGCTGAAAAAGAAGTGAATGAGGTGGTAGTGGTTGGGAAGATACTCATTTGGCTGCTCAAAGAGATGTGTCTGGGTTCTGGGACCCGTCAAGTACAGCAGCAGCTGCGCCTGTAGATGATCCTGTACCTATTCCAAGAAGTGCCTGGCTGGAAATAGGAAATTCATGTTTCCCGATTACCTGCGCCAAATGCAGGGAGAAGCATTGTCAAGACCCTGCAATTCTTCTCTTTGGGCTTGTCATGGATGCTGTGGGTACAGTTTTCCAAAAAACGAAGGATAATGAAACTGAGTTAAGAGAATTTGATCACTTCATAACTCTGCCTATTAAAACCTTACATTCCTTCCAAAAGCTATAGAATGCATGGGTTTTCCAATTGTTATTCTCCTGGGATTTGAAAAATAATCTTCTTAAGCCAAAACTTTTTCTGAGACTGACAGAAAGAAATTTTATTTCCTGGAAACCCAGTAAGAAATTGGGAACCATAATAATAGAACTGTTTTATTCATCACTAATGGACATATTTTGGAAGTAAAAAGTATAATTTAAAGAAACGATGAAAATAATCCTATTATATGCCAGAATTTTTAGAAAAAATAGTTTTATAGAATGAAAATTAAGGGAGGAAAAATTAAATCAAGAGTAAGATATGAAGATAAGCTTTAATCCTAGGAAGAGTTAGAAGTTAAACATTGCATGAGAAATACTGAGAAGCCATCCTGCCAGAAAAAGTCCCTTCGTCTCTACCACATTGCTGAGATTTCACAATTTAAAAAGTCCTGCTTTTATTTTATTTTTTATTTTTAACAAAAATCCTTTTGTGGCTGTCAGAGCTTTCCTCTTCCCAAATCAAAATATCTAACAGTTCTAGTAATGTTACATTGTGATTGGTGTCAAATACACAGTTTGAACCCAGGTCACCTGACGGCCGCCCCAGTACTACTATCTAATAGTAATCTTGCTCGAAATGGAATTTTAACTCAATGCTAATCTAAAAAATAAAAATAATCTTGACTCTTTTTTTTTTTGAGATGGAGTCTCGCTCTGTCCCCCTGGCTGGAGGGCAGTGGCGCGATCTCGGCTCACTGCAAGCTCCACCTCCCGGGTTCACGCCATTCTCCTGCCTCAGCCTCCTGAGTAGCTGGGACTACAGGCGCCCGCCACCGCGCCCGGCTAATTTTTTGTATTTTTAGTAGAGACGGGGTTTCACCGTGGTCTCGATCTCCTGACCTTGTGATCCGCCCGCCTCGGCCTCCCAAAGTGCTGGGATTACAGGCGTGAGCCACCGCGCCCGGCCTTCTTGACCCTTTTAATGCCTATATTTGTGTCTAGAGTTGTGCCAACTTTAATTATCTTTATTAATTATCAACTTTAATTATCTTGGACTGAAACAGATAAGAACTTAATGCATCCCTAGTGGCGGCCAAATAAGGTAGGGGAGCACCGTGGTAAAGAAGCTTTCACATAACTTTGAACAGAGAAAGTGATCAGCTCATTGTACAACAGCACAGAAGTATAGGATTGTTAGTAATGGCCAGCACCATATTCATGAGACTAGAGGCAGCTAAGTGTCGGCAAAATAATATCACATTATACAGGCGCGGTGGCTCACACCTGTAATCCCAGCATTTTGGGAGGCTGAGGCAGGTGGATCACCTAAGGTCAGGAGTTCAAGACCAGCCAGGCAAACATGGCAAAACCCTGTCACTACTAAAAATACAAAAATTAGCCGGGCGTGGTGGCACATGCTTGTAATCTCAACTGCTCAGGAGGTTGAGGCAGGAGAATCGCTTGAATCTGGGAGGCAGAGGTTACAGTGAGCCAAGATCACGTGACTGCACTCCAGCCCCCCAGTGACAGAGCGCGACTCCATCCCCCCCAAAATAATAACAATGTCACATTAAATTAATGTGGGTAATTTAGCTCTTGGTTTTATAGATTTGATTAACTTTAATTTGTAAATGTGTGAATATTGTTTCACGGTTGTATAAAACTTTTGAGCATATGGGGGTCTGAGAGAATTCTTCTAAAAACAAAACATTCGAGTTCTGAAGTTTAGCAAACTGTGTCCTTTACTAGTCTGAGATATTGACTCTCTTGTGTCCCTCCCACTTGTAATCTGGATAACTGATGTGTGTGTGTGTGTATCGGCTGCAAATACAGAGCCAAATTTAATGTTACAGGACCCAGGTCCTTTGGTGCCTAAATCAAATCCAAGGCCTTTTGAGCACAGGGAGATGACTTCTAGGTAACCAGGTAACCACTTTCCTGTATTGAGTTTGTGTCTGAACCCAAAATTTCCATGTGTTACTCATTTCTTCTCATTCTTTGTCTCACTTGAACAATTTCCTGAAGAAAATGTGTATTTTAAAATATGCCTAATTTCTAGAAGTCCCAATAATTGGGAAAGAACTCCTGTTCATTCACTCTGCGTTGTTACCTGGGGACAGAGCTGGGATTTGAAGGCAGGAGGGCTGAACTCCAGGGCCTGTGTCTGTTGACCTCCTTGCTTTACAGACTCAAAGATTCTTCATTCTAAAGTAGTGACATAAAGACAGTCCCCAGAATGGCTATTACATCATTGAAATAACGGTGTCATTAAACTCTAAGAAGTGACAAAGGGAAGTTCTAGTTCTGGGAAGCTCTATTAGGCAGTTTTTCTAGAGTTTCTCTTCCTCCAACCCTATGTCTTTTTGCTAAATTCTTACCTCCAGCAGTCATCTGACCATGTTGCTAATCTTTTAGCTGGAGAAAGCTGTTATCAGTGACCTACTGCTGTGTAACAGACCATCCCCAATTTAGTGGTTGAAACAATGATTTATTGTCATGTTCCAATGAATTGACTATTCTGTTCCATGTAGTGTTGGCTGGGATCACTCATGCATCTGCACTCAGCTGGTGGCTGGGCTAGGGTACCTTGATTCTTTTCCTCTAGATGGTCTCTGTCTCTCTAGCAGGGTTCCTTAAGATTCCAAAAGGGAGCATTCCAAAAGGACTAACCTCAACGTGCAAGTGCTTATGGAACTTCTGGAAGCCACAGCAATTTACATGGGCAAACCCATGATCCATGTGGAAGGGGACTAAAAGAGGGTATTCATGCAAAACAGTGTGATTGATTGGGAGCCATCAATGTGTCAGTAGACCAGAAGAGCCTACAAATGAAATGTAGCTATGTACGAATTTCCATTTTTTTAAATGTATTTTCAAGGAGTGTCGGTATGTGATTACATTTTGTTAGGTATGAAGCTACACATGTGGAAACCTATTAATATAATGTGATCTTGCCTGTTAAAGAGAGATATGAGAATTTGGAATAGGCTCAAGAGAAGTTCTACTTGCCCCTCACCCTCTACTTTCCAAACAAATTTCAGTTCATGGCAAGTGACACATGAAATAAACCTGAGGATGGACAGAGGAATGGTGCAAACATGCAACATTCAATGTGTTAGAAAAAGTTAACGTCATGCTGCACATGTATTTCTGGACTTAAAAGCTAAACAAAGAAAAAGAAAAAGTTAATATGAATATGGACAGTAATTCTAAACAAGCAGGGCAGGTATTTAAATAAATTAATTATTTAAAAGTGAAATTATAGCTTCTTAAACCTAAATTTTGTGCAAAAAAAAAAAAAAAAATCCTTCCATGTATTGGCATATCAGTCCCTATTCAAGGGCCTGGATCATCAGTTATGAAGCTCATTAGTTTCACATCTGATGCCAAGAGAAGTAATAAGGTCCAATCACTGGGAGATCAAGGTGGGTTTTGCAAGGTGAGATATAGGCTAGAATTTGGGGAAACATGTAAAATTTGGCATGATATAAAAAAAGAGGCCGGGCGCAGTGGCTCATGCCTGTAATCCCAGCACTTTGGGACACCAAGGATCACCTGAGGTAGGGAGTTCGAGACCAGCCTGACCAACATGGAGAAACCCCATCTCTACTAAAAATATAAAATTAGCCAGGTGTGGTGGCAAATGCCTGTAATCCCAGCTACTCGGGAGACTGAGGCAGGAGAATCACTTGAACCCAGGAGGCGGAGGTTGCGGTGAGCTGAGATCAAGCCATTGCACTCCAGCCTGGGCAACGAGAGTGAAACTCTGCCTTAAAAAACAAACAAACAAACAAAAAATCAAAAGTGTGGAAAATAATATGATAATAACCTCTGTTAAACTTGCATGAGGGAATAGACTAGACCTAAGTGTAAGCAGGTGATTTGATTGGGGTCATTTTGATTGCTTGGCAATACAATTCCTTTCTTTTATATTTAATCAGAATGTTTGAACACCTATTTATTAATTGACCCAGTGGGTAAGACGACCACAGTGACTGGGCTTAGTGTAAATACTCATTAGTTCAGTTCTCTTGATTGGATCAGATGACCCTTTTACCCATACGATCAATATGTTATGTGATGCATAAATGGTTCCTCCAAACTTCTAAGGGTGACATTACTCTATTCAATAGTGCTCTCCCCACAGAGAAATAAGCATAGGTAAGGAAATAACTTCTTTTAACGAGATTAATCCCGATGATAACTTAAAAGGCACTTTTACTGCAAGATGTAGATGACTTTCAAACCTCCTTATGAATTAAAATATTGAATCATTTTTGGTGTCATCAACATGGTGGTTATAAATAGAAGTGAGACTGAGGGAGTAGTTTTTTAAATAAATGAAGCCATAACCCTAGAATTTTCTGCCACGGATTACCCTGAAACTCATCACAAGTTCACCTAGAACAGGATTTAAATGATGCCTGCATTAACCATAGTCAAAACTGGTGATCAAATGCATTTCTGCCCACAGAAACCCAGGTGAAGGAATGCTGAGCCCTTCTTTCCACCAGGACCTAAATATTTCCTGGAAGTTTGAAACTCATGGCTCAGAGTATAGTCCTTCCCCAATATTTCTGCAGCTATTTTATTGGGACCAATAGTTCATGCAAATATGAGGCTGAACAGTTGGGCTCCTCTGGGAGCTTTCCACTGTGTTGGCGCCAGTTTGGATCCTATGTGTGCGTGCGCGCGCACGCGCGCGCGGAAAAACCGGATACTTCCCTAAAGGAGTTGAGTTGACACCAAGAGGTCACTCCCCTGAGGAGCCGGCTGCAGGGCGGTGATTCGCCTCCGGGATGGTGGCGGCGATTCCGTGCGCCCTCCTGCAGTTGGACATCAGTTATATTTCAGGCTTTCAAAGTAAACGACGAACTCAGCACTTTGGCAGAGTCCAAAATCCGCCAGTGAACTTGGGTGCTAGAGAGTTTGGCGGGAAGAAAAGGTGACTCAGAGATACACCGCATTTTTCTGGCACTTTCCACCGAGGATACTCTAATAAACGGGAGAAGGGGGAAGAGGGAGGGAAGGAGAGGAGCACCCTCCTCCTCTTCCAGAAACTGCACCTCAGCCTGAGATTTGGGTATTATTTTACCTGTATTTATAAAAACCACCACCGCACTCCCTGCACCAACTACCCAACTACCTCGACTTCCATTAAAAGCAGCTACTAAGACTAAAGAGAGGGAAAGACTAAGGGCGGGGTGGGGGGAGAGACAAATAAATAAATAAAAGAGAGCGCGAGGGGGGAAGGGGAGAGAAGGGAGAGGGAGCGCCTGGGACTCGAGACGGCGGCAGGTTCAATTAGCTAAACAAAGAAATCATGGCGGATTGTTTACATTTGGCAGCGCCCGGGCT
>NW_012115167.1:2224606-2305955 GCF_000951035.1 Colobus angolensis palliatus
TGCGCCACTGCCTCCGGGACCCAGGCAGAGCGCGCCACTCAGCCCAGGAGGTGGGGGCCGGCAGTGACCCCGCGCGAAGTGCCAGTGCGGAGGGCGGGGGGGTTACCGAGAGATGTAATCCCAGGAGGGGCCGCCGCCTTCGCTGTCCCCTACCTGTAGCCCCTCTTTATCCTACCCTCCATTCACCGACCCTTTTCTCTCTCTCTTCTCCCCGTTCTTTTCTACACCCCTCATTGCTTTTCTCAGACCGGCATTAAGGTTGAGACCCTGCTCAAGAGGTCATGTGACCTTCCAAAGGCTAACCTTGCCAAAGCCATCCACCTCTGTGAGAGCTTTTCCAAAGATTGACTATTTCCTCATCTTTGTGGCCCGAGGGTTCACTTTTTTCCGTAGGGTGGAACTCTCTTTCTCGTACAGAGGCTTTTTAGACGCGTGTCTTTGTGCTGCGGTTGGCACAGCAGTACTAGGAGGTTAGGTAATGACAAGGGAGGAAAACAAAGGCAACAAATAGGGGGAAAAAGAGGGCAATGTCACCAACAACAGAGGGGGCTCTCTCTGTTCCCAGAAAAGATGGTTTCCTTTGCGGAATCCTTCCAGCATCATCGGCATGCAACTGACATATTTCCTTTGTACAGAGAAAAATCCTTAGGTCCTTCAAGTTAACCTCTATTTTCCTTTCAATAAAACTTTAAAAAAATGTTTAATGCATTCAGTAGTTTGTTTTTTCTCTTTCTCTTGCTTCCTCTTTCCAGAACCTTAGTTAATATCTGTGTCCTATTTGGGAGAAAATCACAGCCAGGACTAGCTGTGGAACAGAGCGGGACTGGAGGTGGTGACATTTAAGCAGCCTTGACTGGGAACCAGGGCAACAGAATCAGGCCCAGTTGCTTCTCTTGCATATGTCTTTTTGAGGCTCTGACATCATACTGCTGTTGTTTTGCTAATGCACCATTGTAAATCGTACAGTGAATTGCTTTATTACCTGAGAAAGAAAATGCTGACATTAAAAACAATCTTTTGCATTACATAGCAATCATATCTTCTATACAAAAAATGATTCAAGCGAATTCTTGATTCATAATTTTTATTATACCCTGTGGAAGGCCCATCTGGAAGAAGATATGCACCTACTGTTTCTCTTCTTCCCCTTGAAAGTGGCAAACACTAGGTGATTGGTTTTCATTTGTTAGATTACAGCAAATTATGTCTATTGTTTGCTTAATCACCAAAGCAACTTTCTATCCAACTCACTACATCTTTAGTAAAGCAAAACTTATTTCACAATTGCTATCTGGCAGGTATAGCCCATCACCTTACCATCCCACTACTCAGTTCTTTTTGACCCACTGACACTTTAAAAAGTAAGGTTTATCTTCATAGAGCAGAATAGAAATGGGAGTGGGTAGCGAGTCTTAGCTAATTCAAGAACTCAGGACTTACTGGAGTCAGAAACTTTTAGTGAAGATTGTACATGTGTATTTTCAGTTGTGTGGACATGAGAAACACAAAGCTGGTGGTTTCATAAAGAGCTTCTACCCAGACACTTAACTCACCAGTTAGCTTAAGATTCCATTACTCAGTGACCCCAGGCACATTCTCATAAATGGATTTTATGTTGACTCCCTGTCCATATCAGTTCAGAGATCATAATCATGGAAGAAAGTGAATTGGCTTCCACAATGGCTTTAACAGAAGTAGAAAGATCAGCCTATGGGTTATAGATCTTGCTGACCCATTAAGGGTCAGTAAATTAGTAGACTGCACTTGAGTTGACACTTCTGATCCCATCTTAATGGGTTGATTAACTCATGGCTGCTATCTTCATTATGGGCTATTAGCACATTGTTAAGCCTGATCTTAGAGTAAGAAATTGTTTTTATGTTTACTTTTTGGTTCCCAAGGTCAATCAATATTCATCATGGCCTATTTTTCTTTAAACTGAGGAGGTTAGTTAAATAAGTCTTTCTATAGAGAAAAGAAAATTTAATACCGTAACTATATATGAATTTGGGATGCAAAATATGGGGTGAAAGAATTTTGCAATATACACAAATATATCATTAGAAACACCATCTCCAAATGTAAAAATATGTATAATATGTATACATATTAAGGAATTCGAATCTACATCCTTCTCATTGGTAGCTAGCATCCTCTTACTCTTGTGTGTGCCTTTGAATGACAGACAAATTTAATGTATGATATTTAAACCTCCAATGCTGGTTTGTGGAAATTGCTGTGTAGAAATAGTCAATGTCTAAGTCTAGACTTTGTCTACTAGGAAGTGTAAAATGTAGGCTCCAGTGAGGCAGATATTTGTGATCAGTTTAAGCTAGAAATCAATCTCTAGACTGCATTATTACATCCATGAAGTATTTCTTCTTTCCTGGTTTTCCTGAAGTTTCTAGAGCATTTCAAGGTAGTTATAGTCCTGGTAGTCCGGGTGTCATCAGTAAGTATGCTGTAGTCTCACCATTTGATAATCAGTATGTCAATAATGCTGGGAAAACTGCTTAAGAAGCTTGCAAGATTTATACTTCTAATCATGTAATAGATTAAGAGTTGCCTAGATGGTTCCACATGGAACTTCATTCTAAACTCAATCTGTTCTTGTGTCAGCTAGGCCCCAAAGTAACAATTTCTGGTAGGGTTTCTTGGATCTATTACTTGGTAAACATTTATTGAAATTCAAGCAAAAACAAAAGTGTAATGAAACCTAAGAATTAGTCTATGGAAAAATATAAGGAGAATTGGGTTATTTTTCTGCCTCTGAAATCAAGATGAAGAAGTGTGTCGAGGAAGCCTGATAGTATCAATAACAAAGGAATGGTCCCCCAAATCATGAGAGGCCACTGAATTTGTCAAAGAGGAGATCATTGATAACCTTATGATGGGCATTGACTGAGGGTATAAATCAGAGAGCAAGATTGTGGGAGGGTAAAGAAGAAGATGGTGAGAAAGCTATGATAGATAATATTAAATTTGAATATCTCAGGATGATGTTCTTGAAAGGTACTGTAATTGGCAAATCCTCAGTTCACAATGCCAGTCTCAGAGAAAATAGTGTCTTGTAGAAACTAAATTTAAAAAGTATTAAGTACATTAAAAACTCTAGAGCAAATAAAAGCTGAGGAAGGCACCTGCCTTCAAAACTAGCCACATTGTCGACAGTAAAACCCTGTACCAACAGGTAATCCTCTTGAATCATCTTCTTTAGTCGTTCAGGGACACATGGCTGAAGAATTGTGATCTGCTGAGTACAAGTCTCCAAGCCCTAGGGTACACAGATTACTTTTTGTTTTAAAGTGTTTGAGCCCATTCTTACTTGAAATTCAATGTCCTTTGCACTTGCTTTCTCCCTTATTTCATTTCCTTAAGCCTTGCCAAACTGCTTTTGTAACCATATAGCCTTTCAACAAATTATCTTGGTATTTAGGGGAAGTTTTTTTCCTTTTAAGGGTGCTGGTGCATCTGGTGTCGTATCTTTAGAATTAGAGGATGTGCTGTCAGCAGATCCCTTTCTGAAACACCTGACTACACAGCCTACCAGAGAGAGAGAGCAATGTTTGTTGTCTGTCCTGCCCCTTCAGGGACTGAACTGAAGCTGTAATACATAAAAACATTGTAGGTTTTAAACTTATAATGTGTAAATATAAAGTGAGTTATTTTAAATTTGTCTGGCAAGAGCTTATGTATAGGTATATGTAGGAGAGGGAGACGTAAAAGCAAAACATTTGGCTTTTATTTGATGGCAATCTGTAGATCTTTTTTTTTTTTTTAATAAGAATTTGGCTTAATTAAGGTGGCTTTGTGGTATGCTGTGTGCTTGGAGCAGGAATGGGAGACCAGAAAGGGCTATGAGTCACAGGCTGTGAAAAACAAAGTGGGGCAGCAAAACATTCCCTTTCAACCCAAATCTTCACTCCTGCCCATCTCAGGCAAAACAGCAATATCAACAACCATGACCACAGAGCTAGGACAACTCAAATCAGCAGAATCTGCATCAAGGGAAAACAGGGTAGACAGTGTTTCAAAGGAGCAGCAGCTCTTGTCATCACTGGGTTTTCAAATACATAAATCAGAGAGCTCTGTGCCGGTTAGTACCAGAGCTAGTGGAAGCAGAACTTTGTTGGAGGAGGAGGCTGGCTGAACTTCACTGAGATGCCAAAGTCCCAGTCTTGGTTGCACCTGGGCTCCATTACTACCAGAATACAAGCTAGGAACCAGGTAGAAGATGTCTCAGAGAGCTAGGTAGACTTCATGTGGAGATTAAGAGAAGTGTGGGTATTTGGACTTTGCTCTCACTCTAGAACCCTTTGTTTAGGGGCAGCAGACCCAACCCGTCTTGCCAAATCCATTTCTACCAATGGATTAGATTTTTAATGTTCTATTATGTCCCCACTGTGCATGTTTTATGGAAAGAGGTGAAGACTGAGTATGGCTGCAAAGATTGGATAAACAGGGTGGAAAACGATGGGGACTGATAAAATGAAATAACCCAATGAGACTGCAGAATTAACTATAATTAAACATTTATAATATAATATTCCAGAAGTACAGTATCTGAAAACAACAACCATATGCTCAAATAAAATCATGGGTCCAAGATTATGTATTTTCAACAATGCACTGAGAGTTAATTTTAACTTACTCTTAATTATGTCGAAATTCCTATATCAAGCCCTTGTGTGTGTCACAACTCAATGAAATTTTAAAATTTGGGAATATTCTCATACAACACATTTGACACATAACCATCCTTTCCAAATGAAAGATTCTAAATATAGTCCAGGTGAAACTGAGCACTGGAAAGAGACAGTGAGTTTGACAATGACATTCTATTATTAATTGCTATAGTTTCCACTATAACAACACATTTCTTTAATTATGTCTTTCTGGGGACATCACATAAGATTTAATAGAGTTGATTAAATGACAATAACTTTCTGGCTAAAACAAAACAACAAATATCAAACATCTTTACTATCTCGTAATTAAAGAATGATGTTCCATATATACAAGAGGCTCTATGAATTTCTAAGAATATCACTCAATCAAGAACACAGACAGAACTCAACATATTAAACATTCAGACCAGCATCTGAAAAATCAATCTTTCTTCTGTTTAATTTCACTTGTTATGACTACCTTAAATTTTCAGTAGTCTACAAATTGAGGACAATATATTAGTTTTCTATTGCTGTCATAAAATAATTACTACAAACTTTGTGGCTTAAGACAACACAAATTTATTATCTGACAATTCTGTAGGTCAGAACTCTGATACACATTTTGACTAAAATCATGGTATCACCAGGGCCATAGCTTTTTTCTGAAGGCTCCTGAGGACAATCCATTTTCTTATCTTTTCCAGCTTCTACAGGCCACCCATATTCCTTGGCTCACAGTCCCCTTCCTCCATCTTCAAAGTCAGCAATGTTGAATGTTTCTGACTACTCTTCCATAGTCACGTTTCCCTCTAACTACAGTTGAGAAAGGTTTCCTGCTTTTAAGCATCCATGTGACTTGATTAGGCGTACCTAGATAGTCCAGGATAGTCTTCTTCTCTCATAGTCTTTAACCTTAATCACATTTGCCGAGTCCCTTTTGCCACAGAAAGTTTCATATTCACAGGTTCCAAGGATTAGGATATGAATACCTTTGTTGCCCTATTCTTCTGCCTAATCTTTAATTCTACTTTCTTCTTAACTATGTTAGTTTAGGTAACTCTAGAAGCAGTGGCCAAGGCAAGGATCCCAATGCCTTTAAAGTTTAAAAGTACAAGTTTCTTTGAGAGTGACACCAAAAAATGCTGATAAGGGAGTAGAGAGAAAAGACAGGAAATTAAAGAAATAAAAGATAAGCTGTATTAACAAGCAAGTTACCACTGGGGTATTCTGAGAGTTAGTGTGGGACTAAGAGTTATTCTAAAGGAGCAGTGAGGAGTTTGTGGCGTTTGTCCTCCAAATCTCTGTTTTTATTGGTTTGAGCTGTTCTAAAGGTGTTATCTCTCTGGCACTGCTGGCTTGTCCTGCATGTGGGCCAAGCATATTCCCCCAGCCAGGCTGAATACCTCAAGCAAAGATTATAGGTGTGCACAGCAAGCAGCTCTCAGTGTGAAGAAATGAGTGCTTGGAGTTTATGTGTGGGGCACCCATGGCTCTGCTACCCTCCCAGATTTAATTATTCACTAAGTCTTATGTTTTATTATTCCTACATAATTTCTTTGCACTTCCCTCTTTCTAGCACTACAATTGAGATCAGCCTTTCTGCATCAGTCTACTAATCTGGTCTATTCCACTCTAATTTGTGCTATATATGGCTCAAAATTTGTCTTCCTGAAAAATATGGCTTTTAGAGTATTACTTAGACAAGCAAGCAAACAAAAGTCTCCACTGATTTCTCATTAGCTGTAGGAAAATGTAAAAAGAGAAGTCTTCAGCCTAGTGAGCCCTCAGTTACTTCCGTTCTAGCCCCGTAATACTTTATCTTTGTCAACTCTTATGCTTATACTGTCCTATATATATCAACTTTACCTTGTCCCTGGAGACAGGAAGTACTAATGCAATTTGCCTAACTATGCTTTTGTTTTGTTCATAGTCCTTAAGTCTTCAGATCTCAGCCTGGCTGATAACGGAACTTTTCACCTGGCCCAGGTGAGACATTCTTGTCTCATTACTTGTCTTATCACTATTTTTGAGCCCAGCATATGATTTCCTTTCCTCTTTCTCTTGATTATAGAGTTTCTTTCTCTGGGCTAATGATCTAATACCTACCGTCCTTGAAGGTTTGGGTGAAACCTTTCCCTTCTTTATTTAGCCCTCCATTAGCCCATCCCAGCTGGAAGTGAGGTATCTCTCTTCTCTGACAGCTTTAAAACTACTATTTTAGTTTTTATTATTTTGCATTCATAATTTTAGCTATCTTTTCATAGAATGAAAGTTTAATCACCTCAGACAGGTTCTAAGGTCTTTGAAGATAACAGAATATCATACTCTCTTACCTCTCAAATTCTAGAATATTTTGATTGTAGTATGTACTCTTTAGCTATTTGTTGATATATTTGTCAGACACAAGTAATCTGTTTTGGGAAAGTGTGCACAGTATATTTCAAAGTGAAAACTAATAAAGGAAAAATAATCAGTATTTCAGTGATATGCTACTGTTGTGCTACAAAGCAATTCATTACTTGAGTTAAATGATAAAATAATCTAATTCTCTTTTTTCTTACTTCAGCAAAGCAATTTTTTAAAGTTGAAGAAACCAACAAGTTTAAAACTAAGATATCTTAAAAAGTATGAACAAGTTTGGATGTTTCTCCGCTATTCTTAACCTAGACCTGAGAGATGTAGTGAGGATGACAAAGTCCTGTTCCATTTTGAAAACTGCTGAAACGTCCTTACAAAGCATTTGTACTTTTTTATTTAAAATTTTCAAATTTCCAAAACGAATTTTAAAAGAATCTAGGATATGACTTTACTTGCAAAGCATATATATCTAATGGCGTCTTGGATGCTGGTGTTTCCATTCTTCGATGGGGGAAAAAATAAATGCCCCATTTTCATTTTGATCTCTTTTGTCAAGTGGGAGGCCTGCAAAAGGTTGGGAAGCATGGCTAATTATTATGGTATCAGCATAGCTTTTCCTTTATGCATAATTTTATACCTCAGAGCCTACGCTTTGGGGTGCTTTTTCAGTGTTGGAAATAGTACTTCACAGTGCCTTTAATCAGGCTCTTTGGACCAACAGGTATTGTAGTGCTGCCAGCAGAATAGGACAGAGTTATCTGGCTGGGGAGCATCCTTTGTTATCTCCAACCTCATTAACACCAATCAATTGAGTTAACAATCAGCACATAGTGCTTGGATTACTCAACCCTGGGAGTTTAAAAATACTGATGCCTGAGCCCCACCTGCAGAGATGGGCTGGGCTGTGTTCTGGGCATCTGAATTTTGAAATTAGCCCTAGGTGATTATTCTAAAGAGCAGCCAAAACTAAAAACCACAGGTCTGGTCCCTATTGTCCTCTGAAGGCTGATAGAATATGGATATCATGGATCATAGAGCTTATAGATAATGTAGAAATCATCTACTGTCCTCTCTGAGACAATTTATGAGCTGAGCAAGCAGATCTGGCAATATTAAGAGAAATGACTCATACAACAGGAGTCAGGGCTAAATTTCAGGTCTCCTAACTTACGGGCCATAGTCCTTCCCTACTTAAAGTATGGTCCTAGGACCAGCAGTGTCACTTGGGAACTTATTAGAAATGCAGAATTTTAAGCCCTAGCCCTGATCCCCTGAATCAGAATCTGTTTTCAGAGACTTCCCCAGGAGACTCGAATTCACATACTTTTGAGAAGTGTTCATCTTTACCATTGCTTAACTGCCATCTCTTATAGGTTAGAATCTCATTTATCTCTGTATCCTCAACATCTAGCACAATGCCTGGGACATGTACATTTTAAATGCATTTTTGCTACAAAAGATGTTAGGCATGTACTTTAAAACATTTATTCTTTGAATAGATGAACTTTATTATACTTTCCATATACTGTTCCATGTTTCATCTTTATGAGTCTTCATTGTGTACTTTAAGTATCCTTATTTGGTGCTAGGCATTGTAACTACGAAGGTAAATGAGATATTTTCTAGGAGGTCACTGTCTAGTTGGAGAAGAGGGATCATAAACAGATATAATACGTGGAGTTAGAACCACAATGGAAACAGTGGTTTGCCATAAGAGCCCACAGTGTTTGCCATGGGAATGTGAAGAAAGAACACTGGGTTTGGGTCTTTGGGTGGTCTTGGGGTTTGAAGGGCAAAGCTGACTTCAGATAGCTATTAGGAGTCAGCCAGATGGTAGAGATGAGGGATGCAGGCAGCACTGTCCAAAGGGCGCTTTAAGAAGAGACGGCAGCCTAGGCAAAGACTCAGAGATACCTTGTGCATCAAAATAGAAGGAAAACTACACTTAAGAGTAGCTACCCTTGAGAATCCAGTAGAAGTATGGGTGGAGGTGGGGTGCAAGGAAGAGAACAGGGCTCCTGTGTTTCTTATCCACCTGGATTTAGATGTAAAGGAAAATATTTAGAAAACTAAGGAACAGCCCAAACACTTTACAGCTCGGAAATATCAATATTAATTGCATGTGAACTGAGAAATGCCTTACGGTCCAGAATTATTGTTATTTTATTTATTTATTTTGAGATGGAGTCTCGCTCTGTCGCCCAGGCTGGAGTGTAATGGCATGATCTTGGCTCACTGCAACCTCTGCCTCCTGGGTTCAAGCAATTCTCCTGCCTCAGCCTCCCGAGTAGCTGGGATTACAGGCATGTGACACTATGCCCAGCTAATTTTGTATTTTTTTTTTTTTTTTTGTAGAGATGGGTTTTCTCCATGTTGGTCAGGCTGGTCTCAAACTTCCAACCTCAGGTGATGCACCCATGTCAGCCCCACAAAGTGCTGGGATTACAGGCATGAGCCACCGTGCCCGGCCTACAGTCCAGGGTTTGGAGATCTTGTCATTGTGCTTTCCTGGTCTAAATCCTCAGAACGTCTAGCATTCACAATCAACAATAAGCAAAGAGCAGTGTCCGGTTCAATCCAGACAGAATCATCCGTTACCTTTGAAGTACCTTTCTTTTCCAAATGAGACTGTAAGTCTAAAGAAGCATTGTCCAGTATGGTAACTACTAACCACATGTGGCTGTTGAACTCTTGAAATGTGGTTAGTCTAAATTGAATGGTGCTCTAAGTGTAAAATGCATACCAGATTTGGAAGACTTACGAAAACAATGCAAAACATCTCAATTTTTTATATCAATGACATGCTGAATTGATAATATTTTGGAAACATTGGGGTAAAAATATATTAAAATCGATTTTACCTGTTTCTTTTCACTTTTTTAACGTGAAAATTAAAATTATATATGTGACTCACATTGTATTTCTGTGAAAAGAGCTGGCCTAGATTATTTAAACCTGAAGATGTCACCAAATAATTACCTTTCTCTTCAACCCTAGAAACTCACTCCCATCTTCTACCCTGGAAACTCACTCCATTTGGGGCTCCAGAAGCCTTGGAAGTGATTTTAGCCTTTAAGTTGTAGAGGTAAAATTTTTTTTTTTTTTTTTTGAGACTGAGTTTCGCTCTTGTTGCCCAGGCTGGAGTGCGATGGCGAGCTCTTGGCTCACTGCAACCTCTGCCTGTTGGTTTCAAGCAATTCGCCTGCCTCAGCCTCCTCAGTAGCTGGGATTTCAGGTGCATGCTACCATGCCTGGCTAATGTTTGCATTTTTAGTAGAGACGGAGTTTCACCATGTTGACCAGGCTGGTCTCAAACTCTCAAACTCCTGACCTCAGGTGATCCGCCCACCTCGGCCTCCCAAAGTGCTGGGATTACAGACATGAGCCACTGCGCCTGGCCTAAATTTTTTTAATAATTGTGTCAAATTGGGATAAAGTAAAATGAATAACAGGTAAAATTTTGCCTTTATCAAGTATTTAAAAATTTTTTATTTTAGTAAGTCTCTTAAACATCCCTGCAGTTATTTTTATTTAATGGTTATGCAAGTTTATGACTTGTCCAACTCTTTCCCTCTAAAGCTTGAATAAAATGCCATTGTCAAATACACCTTTTCTAATCTGTGTTATTTGACATACAGTAGGTAGGACAGAGCTTTCAGTTCTATTTTCACTGCAGTGCAGATGTGAAAGTTCCAGTTAATGAGAGCGTAGTGTAAGTGTTTGTGTTTCAGGAAAAAAAGGCTCCCTGAATCTGCCTTAAAGCTTTAGATATTCTGTACAGGGAATAAAGTGATAGGCTCAAATTAACTGTGGCCAGACAGATCCACATGATATGAATATAAATGTTTAAGTTTTGCTCGAATTGAGGTTCTTGGTATCAAGGAAAGTGCTTTCTCACTAGGCAAGTCAGAATCACTGTATCTCACTCCTCTGCTGGGACATGTAGTATGGGTTTTGCATTGAAGTCAACTATGAGATTTTATTCAATTCTCTTATTTGGATACTTTGAAAGTTAGCTTCAGTAGTCTAAAATTTTCAGTCCACATTTTTGGGGACCTTCATAAATCTTTCCTGATTACTTTACATCAATGGTGATGTGATTAATTGGAAAGAAAAGTATGGAGCTAGTATGTGAATTTTAGAATCAGCAGACAGGTTTTCATGTGTCACCATTTGGTGATTAGAAGCAGGTCACTTCACCAAAAACAGCTTTCTGAAGGATAATTACCTTGAATTGTATTTCTCCCAAAATTATTTCTCAGAAAGTCAATTCACCAAAATCCAATTCCCCTACTGAACCATTCATGGAATGATCAATTTGCCAAATCACTGCTTTATAAAAACTTTCCTTCTATTAGGTTTCTTAACGTTTGTAGCAAATCCTGCTGTATAATGTGATTGTGTCAGCTTTGGGAGTTAATTTAGAGTTTTAGTTTAGTTTAGTTTGGTTTTATTTCTTCTTAGAGCTACAGCCATTTTACATTATAGCTTATGTATTTCAAATCATAGTGTCGTGTTGTCTTAAAATCAAAGACTTCTTAAATCATAAGGATAAGGTGAGTTCCCATCATTTAACTCATTTTTAATCTGACCCATTGTCGTTTATACATTTTTGATTCACAGATTTGCTAACTGAATGAATCAAATGGATTACTTGTAATACATTTTAAACATATGCCTGAAATGTGAAACATATAGGAAATGACATTTAGCTGATTTGGACTGACAAATGTGCTACAGAATTGCTGGGCTGAAATGGCTAGGGCAAAATTTAAAAGTAAACTAAAACTAGGACTATACACAATTAAACTAAATACTGAAAATATCATTAAGGGTATTGAACCACCCCATGCAATTTGCTAGAAATTTTATAAAATGCAGAAAGTTTATGGCTTCTGTCTCTTTGGTATGTTAACTTGGTACTGGTTTATAGGAAGATTTGAGATGAAAGACAATACCGTTGTAAGTGGTAGAAAATAAGCTGGAATGCCAGAAGGGATTTTATAATAGACCATGTAATTGAGACCTCAAATTTGATATACACTAATTACCAATACAAAGTGAATTTAAATTCCTAAAAATTGTTACCTTGAAGATAAAATAAAAACCAGTCAACTAAAACTAGAAATAATCTTCAGAAGCTTTAATTACTATGAATAATATTAATTGCTACAAAAGTTGGACATAATTTAAAGAAATAATTTCTTGGTAAATTCAGCAAGTTGGCCATTCTTCAAACTTATTATTTGGCAAATTGACCATTTGATGAATGGATTTTTAGCAAATTGACCTAAAAGTGTATGATTTGTAGTAAGTTTAGTACACCGTTCTAAATCTCACTTGCTTTACTCTATGAATGGGGATGATAGTGAGTGTATGAGGATTAAATGAGGTAACCTAGGTACAGCACCTCATACATAACTTAATAAATATTATTTTCTTATCCTTGGAGTGAGATTCCACCTATGACTTAGCCACTAACCAGCTGTCTATCAAACCATGTCAATTTTTCTGGGCCTTAACTTTCTTAACTTTATTATTATTATTATTATTTTGGGGTGGAGTCTAGCTCTGTCACCCAGGGTGGAGTGTAGTGGTGCGATCTCAGTTCACTGCAGCTTTTGCCTCCCAGGTTCAAGTGATTCTTCTGCCTCAGCCTCCTGAGTATCTGGCACATGCCACCACACCTGGCTAATCTTTGTATTTTTAGTAGAGATGGAGTTTGGCCATGTTGGTCAGGCTGGTCTCAAACTCCTGACCTCAAGTAATCCACCTGTCTCAGCCTCCCAACGGGCTGTGATTACAGGCGTGACCCACTGTGCCTGGCCAGCTTTCTTAACTTTAAAGTGAAGGGGTTTGACTAAATTATCTTGAGAATCTCGTTCCAACCAAAGAATTCTGTGATGCTAAAAACAAAGAAACAAATACCTCAAACCTGGCCTGCTTAGATTTCAAAGTTTCTGAGGTCTGGGTTCCACAAAAGGACAGAATTCAAGGGTTAAGGTAACTGGGTCACTGGTGCTAATTATGAAGGGCCTCTCTGAGTTGTTTGCTTGGACCCTGAATATTCGGTGGTCCCAGGACTCCCAAGGTGATGTGCTCTTCAACACTTCTGAGAAAAAACAAGTTTGGTCCTATCTAAGCCATAAATGGAGGAGGCAGAGGAGCTGATTATGTTGGTTTCTTGCAGATGTCCAAGCATCAGTTCATTCTCCAAGGAGAGCTCCCTCACTGGTGTACCTGGGGCATAGGGCTTAGGAGTATTCTAGGGCTGCCTGAGGGCTGACTGAGCACCACTGGAATGCTAACTAAGCATGAATGATCTGTTGGTTCCTGCCCCTGTCCACTCCACCCTGGGCTTTTTTTTTTTTTTAACTTATCAGTATTGCACATTTATTTGCTATACTCAAACAGCCTCTCTTTTATTAAAAGTAAATAGCATACATGTGACTGTATTACAGCATCTGAACATGCCTGTGCAAAGCAAGTCCTTTTTCTGACTGGAGCATACTTTACTTGTGAGTCCAAATTAGAATAATAAATAAAAACTTTTTTTTTTTTTTAGAGCAGACCAACAAGCTTCTGTTGAAAATAGCTACGGCCTAATTTAAAATGCTATAGAAAAATTTGATTCTTTCTTCTCGGTATTTTATGTTAGAGGTTTTCCCCCCACACAGCAAAGTTTACAAATACACTGTGCATCCAGCTAATACTACAGCCTTAGAGTAACTGCATTTCCCTACATAATTTTAAGCCTATCTTCAGGAGTTCTAAACAAAGTAAAAAGCACATACTTTCTTTACATTTCCATCCATAAAATACAGCACAAATCTCACTACATTTTCTCAGGGGTAAAAGAAAGAAGTATCTCCTCCGTGCTCTGGGAAGCATTGACAGAACATATTGCAATCTTTTCATTAAGTTCACACAAAATGAGGATTTAACGCATGGGCAAAACATTCCATCCCTAGAGGTTCCAGTGCCCATAATCCCCCCTTGAAAATAGCTCCATATTAATTGTTGCAGCCAAGTGGACACAGAGTTTTACTGCTTGGCATTCCTACTTCACAGATAGCTAACTGCAATCCTGTAAACCTTGGTTTTTTATTTTCTAATACATCATTATTCGAGCAAATATTTCATGTATTCCTTTAAACCCAGAAAATCCATGTGGATCAAGCTGAACAGTAATGCCTTTAATGTATTTTGATCTTAATTGTATGACTTTTGGAATATTTATAAATACATATACTTCTGTGTTAGACACATATATAAATACATATATCTATACTCCACTTTAAAATTTAATATCTGAAAATTCATATTTCAGAAACTGATAAATTGCAAATTGGTCATCCACATTACCAAAGAACTAGCTGAGGCTTCCTTTAAGTAACTGTATCCCTAGTTAATTTAAAATATGATCCAATGTATAAGTATTTTATTTTCACATCACTCTTGGGATGTGTTTATTGTTTAAAGTGAGGTACACCTGGATGAAATGAATGTTTATAAGTTCTGGCTTACCTTTTCCATTTCTGTGCCTCAGGCTGTTAGCTGCCGAAGTCCTACTTTCTCTGAAATCATGTACTTCAGCCATTTAATAAACTCACAATAAGTGAGTTTCCCAAATAACCATTGGGACATATATTACACTCATTTTCTTAAAACAAAGAAAATACAATTTCCTATGTAGTAAATCCCTCACTACTCACAATTCTACCCCACAAAGAAGAAGAGCTTAGCTGTTTCCAGAGACTGTACACAGTTTGCAACTCTGGCATGGTGGAAAATCCTGGCACATGAACAGCCAGTAGGAGTCATGTGCCAATTTTGAATTGTTCACTGTTTTTATTATAGGTTCTAGGTTTCAGATGAACAGGAGCCTCCTATTGCTTTTATAGCAGGATATTAAATTGCAGCCTCTGGCAGGAGGCACCTGTCCTCTTCCTGGCATGCTGTAGTCAGTCTTTGGCCATGTGGTACTCAAGTGTAATGTATATTTTGTGTTTTGCTCTACATGGGGATTTAAACATAGGGGAACACAGTCTCTCCCTGAAGGTATGCAACCCTTGGTGTCAGGTCTTGATAAAGGCTTCGCACTACTTTACTAAAATTCAGTGTGTATGGAAGGTCCTGCCTTCCACAGAAAGTTTTTAGTGGTGGAATGAAATAAAATTTTATGAGCATCTTAGACAAATGTATATAATATCTTATTGCCTTTGGATAGAAATTTCCTGATAGCTCCTTTGCCCTGGCTGTCTATTCTATTGACCACACATGATGATGTGTTTAACACCACCTAGTATTTGGAGAATTAATCATATCTATATAAGCACTGATTCCTTGTCTGTGTTCTGCAGGCAGATCAGTATATTCTCCCCTAGATTTAAAACTAAGAGTATTTGAAGTAATTAATAATCTTTGAATACATTGTAAATCTTTGTCATTTATTGATGAATATTCAATCATATATTTCAAAAAACTGGAATGTACAAGTAGTACAAAGTTTTGCTCTTATAAATCATACAGAGCAATGATTTAGTCTGTTATTAAAAGGCACAACTTTAACATCCTTAGTTTTAATAGCATGATCTGAAGTTTATTTTGATGACATTTCTCTTGAAGTTCCATCTTCTAGAATTGTCTAGCTGAGCTTACAACTTACTACTCAGTTAAACATACTAATTAAATCTGTTAATGCACAATGGTGGAAGTATGGATGGCTTTTTGAGATGTGATATATTTAACCTTTACCTTATTTATTAAATCATGAAAACTGCTCACAGGATTAGAATACATCTTAAAGTTTTCTACCCCAACCACCCACATGATACTTAACTCATCTCCAAATTTTTTTGCCAAACTATTCTTTGTGGGTGTACCTCCATTGTAATGAGCCACCTCAGGATTGGTCTCCTACCAGATGTGCCAAACAATGGCATTCCCTGCTCCCAATCCCAGAGTGCTGCTTACATACTTGATTAAGAGAAAGTTTAGGCATCTTCTGGACCTAGGAATAGGTCTCTTACTGACTGTTAATTGAAGGTGTGTCCGTTAATTTTAAGCTTTAAATACCTCATGTGCCCTTAGCAATTGGGCTTTTGTTTCTGACTTCCTCAAAATCTACATTAAAAGACATTCAGTTACCACCAGTCAATAATTGCAATGTGAAATGATGTAAGAGGTAGTGGTGTGCTGAAATAGACTCCTACCTGCTTGTATGGCTCACTAGTTGAGTGACATTGAGTTAAGTGACCTCCCTTTGGTAGCTTGAAATCAGCCATGGTGGGAGCATTTACACCACAGAAAATGGCGAGTGATTTAAATCCCCCTCACTCCAGCTAACTGTTAAACATTTACCAGTATACTACTGCGTAAGGAGGTGTACATAATTGAATATTAAAGGAGATTAACAGGTAAAATGCATTCCAGATACTCTGCCTTAAAGAAACCAGATGCATTAAGAGGTTCTGGCTTTTAAAAATAAATATTATGGTAATGTAGATAACTGAAAAAATGAAAGATAAAACAACCTTAAGCTAGAGACTATTATAAAAATATCCTTTCTCTCAAAATGACTTGTTCTCTTTGGGGTCAGTTTTTTATAACTTCTTCAGGAAACTTGAAAATTTACTTAGATTACTTGCGAAAAAACCACTTTTCTTTGCAAATATTCTATACGGAGGAATCACTGCATAGTTTTGGATAACTGAGCCATGAACTGAAAGTCTCTGACTTGACTTGCAGAAGCATTTTACAAAGTAATGATACCCACTTTAAAAAAATCTGTGATTACGTATGGATATGATAATCTGTAGCAGCACTATCAGATAAATAATACATATTTAAAAAATTTCTGTAATTACATGTTTACCCGATAGGCCAGAACGACTCTGTCCCAAGGAGCTGTTACAGACTGAGTAAATAATACATGTTTTAAAGTCCATAATTACATATGTAAACGATAGACTATCGAGTAAATAATGCACATTTTAAAAAGTCCATAATTACATATTTACATGATAGTCTGTAAATTCTGTAATTACTTATTTACACAATAGACCATAACAGCTGTTACAGTCTATTATGTTAACTCTCATAGAATTATATTATGGATTTTTAAAAACACCATAAAGAACCTAAGGAATGAAATGATAGAAATGAAATAAAATATAAACTTCCATTTACTATAGCTCTCTCAAAAGAGGAGAATTTTGAGTTCAGGTGAAACTCATGACTGATACTTTATCAGTAATTTCTGACTTAAAGTTTATTCACAAAAATATAGGTTAAGGGATCAAAGGATGAGGAATAACTGGGCAGTATGTGTTAGACAAAGTTTTTAAGCATTTCCAAGGATAAAACTTACTCTTGATGGCATAAATAAAGACTTGTATGTAACTTTTATGTTTCTTAGGTCTCTCATAAAATTATAGTGGAACATAAAAATTAAAACTGTATTTGTGTACTTTATGTATTATTTAAGTATAGTAGAATTAAAATACTGTAATATTCTCTGGTTTATACCTAATGATAAGATGTTGGGGCATATGCATGTAGGCGATATCTAATGATAACATATGCATTTGTGTGTTTTTCGTGGGAATTACAGTTGCTTTCTTGACCTTGTAAGGGTCCTCATACTGTACATTTTATGTCTCAGCTTCTGAATTTATTCTAAAGTTAAATACAAGATCAGTGCAACTAAATGAAACTTCTGTCCATAATGACTACTAAATAGCAAGGCTCAATCAAGCAAGTTAGAATCTGCCATTTAGTGATATTGGACCATATATTCTTAGTAACAAAACATAGTATAGGAGAAACCTTTGATCCTATTTGTTAGGTATTATTTTGTAAAATCTTTGATAGTTTAAAGTAAGTGAGTGCTTGAATTTCAGAGAACTGGTGTGCAAAAATTAATCTTCACGTTTCTTAAAATTTATTTTCGTTTCATATTTGAGCTACAGACCCCTGACACGTCTCAGCAATACTGTGGACAAAGTTATTTAAACCAGGGGCTTTCAAATTTCTTTAAATGCAACTCCTGATAAGAAATATTTGATGTTAGGACCCAGTACACACATATATATATATACCAAACTTTTACAAAACTATACATACTCTTATGAAATGTAATATACTCTGATATCTGTTCTTTTGTACTCTATTCCATTGTGTAAAAATGCTGGTTGTAACTCACCAAATTGATTTCATGATCTATAAATAGGTCACATCTGCAATTTGAAAAACACTGAACACTGATTTAGAGAATACTTTTTTTTTGTGGAGTACGCAGGATTTCCTTACTTTATACTAGGTAGACAAAATCTGGTTAGATTTGAGATGAAATGTTTCATTGGTGGATCATACTTGTATAATCTAACAAAAATGACTCATTATTCATGAGTCCAGAAGTATATTAAAATGTTATAAATTTTTCTCATCTATGTCTAGTTTTAAAGATCTTGAAACACAGCATCCTAGTATATATTATTCTAGAGTTATGGTTATTATTGAAACTGTAGAAATTATTTAATGGGAGCTATGAAGAGTGATAAATCAGATACTTAGAATGTCCTGCTTGAGAAGGGATTTATTTCATGGGTATTGTTGATATTCCCAGTGCACATTTGGAATCAGAAAAGAAAAAAAGGATATAGTAACCAAAAATGATAACTGATCTGAAAGAGCATTTCATCTTCTTTGTATGGTAAGAAAGTGCTTGAATAATAAAATGTCATAGGGTATTAAAATGTATCTGAGTTTTAATGAGTGAATTAAAAAACTTGACATTTAAGATCTCAAATGAAAAAGTCACCATTAATTTGTAAATAAAGTTAAATACTTTGAAAATGATTGTTTTGCTCTCCTTTCCATTATATATGTTAATGTTCACTAAAATACAGTATGCTAAGATTTTTTTTTCAGAAGCCATGCTTCTGATTGTGTAATGGAAGTTCTAAAACTGGTAAATATTCACTGAACAAACATCTAAAATCTCTACTGACTGCTAGTCTCCATCTCATCAATACTTTACATTTGGTGACCAGGGAGAATGGAAGGAGTTTCTTTAAGTGTTCCTCAGTGATCTCTGTAATGCTCATGACTCTGAATAGGCTCTGTGGGTAGAATACCTTCATACCACAGCTAGTTTATATTTGTCAATTCAGTCATAATCTCAAATACATGTCATGCCAAATCTTTTACTTTGAGTTTCAAAAAACGTCCCTTCTGCTGTTCTACCCACTTCTCCTGCATTTCTTCCCTTAGAGTTCAGCTCTCCATATATCTAGCCTCTCAAGCTCCTAACTCCCTCCCTCTCCTTCATTCTTCCTGACTAGTCAATATCACATCTTTTATGGTCTATTTCCTAAATATATCTTGAACTTGCCGCTTATTTCCTTTCCCACTGCCATTTCCTACGTTCAGATCCTCATGATTTCCTCCCTGGGTTCCTCTAAGCCTCTGGAGTTATCCTCCTGCCTCCAGCCTACTGCTATCACTGTGTCTTCCCCGCAGCTATTGGGGCAGTTCTAAAAATGAGATCATGATCATGGCGCCCTCTGCTGAGGATTCCCTTTCCCTTTGTTTTCTCTGACCAGCGTTGCTCATCCTTCATAACGTGGAAACAGCGCCTCCTCCCATAGACCTTTCCCTGCCTCCCTGAGTCACTAAGGCACGCTGAGTGGCCCTAGTACCTTGAGCATAGCTCTTATCAGGGCACTGCCAAACTGTTTTACTACGTGTTTGTATCTCTTCCTCATTAAATTTTAACTTCTTAAAGGTAATGACCTTATCTCTTTGGCAGGAAATATTAAGTGCCCAATAAATATTTGTGGAATGGTTAGATGGCAGAACCACGGTCTCAAAACATTAACCTCCAATTCAGACTGGTATTTTTCAATGAGATTTGTCATAAGTTGAACTTGATCTTTTCAATGGTTACTAGAGAAAAAAGAAATAGGGAATGGAGAAATAGGAGACACAACTTAGAGAGATGAAAATTTCCCTTCTAATTACAGAATCAATCAGGAATTTTGTGGGTCTAGAATCCAAACTGTAAAACTACTGCTTCCATCACAAAGACTCATTGCTACTGTAATAATTTCTTTAAAAACATCATATATTTAAGAAAGATATTGAAGTCTACTCCCTTCCTGGATGTTTTATAAGTATTTATAAATTATTTCCACATTGCACATAGCAGCTTTTTCTCAAACGCTATATCCAAATTGGATGTTGCAGTTTTAAAATGTAGACCACTTATTTAAAAAGAACATTTCTTTAGCTATATTCTGCAACTATGAATGGACATTATCATGGGTAATTTGTTTTTTTCTGAAGGAATTTTCCTCTTGCTCTCTTGAAGTTTTGGAAGTTTGTGATTTAATAGCAAATGATTGCATAACTTGCCTGTTGTAATGTCGAGTATGTATGTGTTGGAGAAGTTATTTATTTTATATGCATTTGTTGTTTTCTTTTTTTTTTATTATACTGGAATTTGAAGACAGAGATAGATTTCTTCCCTGCAGTGTTAACTACAGAAAGGGTTAGCATTATGGAATGTCATTCGACTGGCTCTTATAATGATAAATATTTCCATGACAAAACCTACTGTGAACCTGTCTGTATGCTCCAGAAATTTCTCTCTCCCTTGGCTACTATTTTACTTCAAGAAGAACATAGAGAAAATATAATAGATTACTTCTAAACACTCATCAGAAATTAAATAAAATGCAGGTATAATAAAGGCCATCCTTCCCTTTACATTATTCTGCTATTGGTTCTGCAGTATGTAGATTTTATTCATTTCTTTTGCCCTTCTTATTCAAAGTTGATGCTCTTGGTGGTGCTATTGTCCATTTATAAATATGCCTTGAAATTCAGGGTATGTGCCAAAGATATTGATAAGCTAGATTCTTTGTCTAGTGACCATTTATTTATTTATTCATTAAACATATTGAATACCCCTTATTGGACATGTAAAAATGAACACAAATTCTGGCCTCAAGTAGTGCAGAGTCTATAAGTGGCGATGAGACGTGTACATAATATGACAAAAGTAAAAAAGTAATATGAAACTCTAACCGCTTCTTAGCATCTCCAGTGCTTGCACCAAGTGTGTGAGTCACTATCATCTTTTTCTTACATAACTACAGGGCCTGCTAACTGGTCCCCTTACTCCTACTTCTCACACACCCCAGCACTCTCAACACAGCAGCCAGAGGCTCCTTTTGAATTAAAAGTCAGATGATGTCACTCCTCAACTTCAAAACTCTGTAATAGCACCCATTTCACTGCCATGATATGTCCCTTCAAATCCCCACATCAGTAGCCTCGCCTCTGACCTTATTTCCTACTACCTTTCCCCTCCCCAGGTTCCCTCAAGCCCGTCTGGCCTCTTTGCTGTTCTTCAACAGCACCAGGCATGTTTCTAGTTTGTTGTGCTGCCTGGAATGCTCTTCACCACAGATCTATGTTGCTGATGCCCTCACCTTCTTCAAGTCTTTGCTCAAATGTCATCTCTAAGTAAACCCTATCTTAACTACTGCATTAAAAGTTGGAACCCCCTACACTCCCATCCCGTTACTCTGCCCTACATTTCATGTTTCAAAGAATCTATCACCTTTTAAATGCTATGTGATTTGTTTTTGTGTATTCTATCTATTATTGTGTGTTTCCCCTTGTTAGAATCTCAGCTCCATAAGGCAGGGGTCTTTTCCTCTGTTCACTGATGCATCTGAAGCTCCTAGAAGAGGACCAGCCCATAATAAGTGCTCAGTAATATTGGTTGAATGAATGAAAAGATGAATGAGAGTTACAGATAGAATCTTATTCAAATGTATAGGAGAAGGAGACTTATTTTAAGAAGAAAGGACCAGAAGGCCTCAATGGAGGTTTATCTAAATTAGATGTTGGTATTTGAGTAAGTGCAAATACATTTCGGTGAAACAGTTTAGCTTGTCATTTTAAGTTTTCTTTTACCTTTAATGTTGTCTTATAGTTTGTATTCATAATATTTGTGTTAAAGTCAATTAAAAGGGCACATTGAAGAAAGGATTAAGTGCAGAAAGAAATAGGAAAACAACTGAAAAGGTTTTTTTTGGTAGGAGAGAATACTTTCCACCTAAGTCTGTATAACCGTTCATTTTGCTTTGTAGTCTAATCTTTCCAGACAAAAAGGAAAACAAGAAAAGAAAAATTATTACAGCAATCACATTGTCAGTCACCTTCCTCTTGCTCTTTCAAAATGATCTCAGAGACCTGATGTCCAAAAAGCCTATTTCTATTTAACTAAACATTCATTAAATCCAACATATGGTTTAAAAATTCTTTCTGTTATTTGTATGTTTTGCAGCTCTTTAACTTCTTTTTGGCATATTTAGAGAAAAAAATTACTATATAAGTATTAACATCAGATAATCAGCCAGTGTAATATAATGCTAACAACAACATAGTTTAGCTTATAGACAAATCCTACATTAAAGTGCCTGACTGATTTCTGCCTTCTTTTATTTCTTACTTAAAGTGCTCAAAATGAAGCTTTTACTGCAACACCAAACACTGGACTCACAGGCACAGTGCTAAAATGGCTGGAGGCCATGCTGAAAATTAAGCAGCAAAGAACTGAGGAACAACATGAAATACTATTTCAAGTGACGCTTTGCTAATTTGGCAAGATACTGTTGCTAAGGTACTGGTTTTTCTCTGCCTGCTCGCCTCTTCTTCTTTCTTGACCACATTCCAGATAGGCTTCTACTGAAATTCCCTATGCTCATCTTTGACATCTCACAGCATCTGATGCACTTGAAACAGTTTTTTGGTGTTGGTGAGTATTCCTGGACATCACACCTAGGGTCATCCTCCTACCTCAGTATTTCTGGACATCACACCTAGGGTCACCCTCCTACCTCACTGGTCCTTCATCACATTTCTCGGCTGAATCTTCCTCCCACTACCCCTCATTGCCACCGGAATATATCGGTGTGTTCTGGGACCAATCTTCACATGTCTCATACTCTGGATCTGCACTCACTGTTGAGGCCATAACACTATTCCCATGGCTTAGATCCCGTTTAGGTACTGATGACCACAAGTGTTTTTCTCTAGCACCTGCCTCTGTTCTAAGCTCCAAGTGCTTATCTTCATCTAATAGACATCTCAAAATTAGCATGTTTAACACAGAAGGCTTGGTTTCCACTTATCCTCACTCTGCAAACCTCTTTTCCTGCAGTTTTCTGTATTTCAATCAATATACCACCGCCATTGCCATTTATTCAATTACTCAAGCAAACCCTTGACTCATCCTAGATTCCTCTCTTTTGGAGCACACATCCAACCCATTAGCAATTTCAGCTGGCTATATTATCAAAATGTATTTCATATTTGGCCCTTCTTCCCAGTTTTTGTGTTTTACCAAGTCACTGTCACCTCTAGGGTATCCTGCATTAGCACCCTAACTTGTTTCCTGCTTCCACCATTGTCCCTCACAGTGCATTCTCAACTCAGCAAACCAGGGAAATTGTGAAAGGGCAAATCAAATAATGGCACATTTGCCAATGAGTTTCTACACACTTAGAATAAAATCTAAAGACCTTTCATGGCCCCCTGGGCCCATTATGATTTGGCCCCTAGTTCCTTCTCCAACCTCTTCGCTTATGCCTCTTCCCATCCATCCCAGGCCTCTATCCCACCGGCTTCCTTGTAGCTCTTCAGACCCCTCACAGTCTTTATACTTGCTCCTCCCTCTTCGGGAATGCCTTTATCCCAGAAAGCACAGGACTTGCTTCCTCCCATTGTTCCCTGCCCTACCCTCAGGTCACCATGTCAGGTACAGCATCTTTGCCCACCCTATTAAAAACAACACCCGCTGTGGGTCTCTTTCCCAGCTTCACTTTCCCCATAGCAGTTATTGCTATGAATTGATGTGATGGTATAGTGCCTGTCTTACCACAACAATGTGAAGGCAGGGACTTATTTGTGTACCTGCCTGTTCCCTGGTACATGGTAGGCACTCAATAATTTTTTGAACAAGTAAATAGATGCTGAATACATATACATTATTTAAGTCTGATTTCATTTATTTTTGCCTCTGTCATTTTCCCTAATTCTGCTTTCCTCAACAAAAACATGTCATGTTTCAACCACTCTACATGTCCTGGTAAGGGTGACTTAAAAAAAAAAATAACATTAACCAAAAAATAGTATAGATGATCCTGGAAAACTTGGAAAATATTCACTGGAAATTATAAATCTTCACCCATTTATACTCTCTGTCTGGCATATTATATTATTTTAAGATAATTCAGATACTGGCTGCAGTTTTTAAAGAAAAGGTTTCCTTAGAGATATAGATTCCCATCAAAACCAAATACAAAAAGAACATGAAGCAGAGAGAGATACAGAAAGACAGAATATGAATATTTAGTGCTTTCTGCATAATTTTCATTCAGTCCATGAAGACCTTGTAGAAACTAGATCAGTTATTTCCTATTTGCCTTGACCCAATTCAACCTATAGCCCTTAGGCTGGTCAGAACTGGAACTAGGTTTTCTGACAGATGTTAATAGAAGGTTAACAGAAAATCATGGAGATAAAAAAAGTGAGAAATGAAAGCAAAGTGGCAGCACAGTGCTGAGCTGCCCAAGTATCTATGCACCAATAACCATAAGAAGACAGATTTATGGGCTCCCATTTGGTCTTCTTCATCATCCCACTCACCTCAGGGTCTTCTCACTTTCTTCCTGCGCTGGGTTCTGCATTGATGAACAAGAAATTATAGCACACTCTTTAGTTCTTTCTCTCCCACTGGGGTACAAGTCAACTAGGACAGTCTGAACAACTAGGACAGTCGTACCTTTAGGATCAATTTTCCCCTGATGTTTTGGTTGTTCTGTGTGTGTATTTGCTATTAGAAAGTTCTCAAAGGAGAATTCTAAGTAATGTCAAAGTGGACCTATGTGGAAATTTCTATTAGAAAAACTGCTCCTCCCTGGAGGAATCATTTACCTATAGCAAAGGCAGATGATTCTGTGGTCATTGGGCCTAAGAATGTATCAGTGCACGTGATTTCAAGCAGCCTGCTTGGGTATTTGTTATTTGATTAAGTAACTGTCTAGATTTTTTGAACCAATAATTTATTTAATTTAAACTAATCTGAGGGGTTGGTGGAGAGGCCAGTCTGAGTCAGTAAAATAATGAACTATGAATTTTTTTTAAAAAATGCAATTTATTTTCACTTACAAAAACCTAGCAGCTAATAGCCTTTTGTCAAGTAGAGATCCTCCCAGATTCAAAAGATAAGAATTGCTTTATATACAAATGATCATGCCAAAGGACTAAAGAAACAGTTGTGTTGCATTAAAAAGGTTAGTACATATGCCCCTAAAATCTTATTTTTTGGATTGATATAAACCAATCCCAACTATTTCTTAATTTTTATAAATTTGAAATTATAATAGACAAAGAATTTGTAAGCCACGTTTGAACAAAACTCTGGGACACACAAACTGAAAGATAAGGACAGAATATTTTAAATTAAAGGCATTTTAGAAAATCTGGGCCAGGCTACTACCTCAAATATAAGGCACATAGTTAGTGGTAGCCTGGGCCCAACTCTTTCATGTCTGCAAGATTAGAAACTGAGGCCAAGGATGTAATGTATTTCAATTATGATGATTATAAAATTTCTGATGGATATAGGTGGAAGTAAGTTTGAATACAACCCACCCAAAACAGTGTTTGAAGATGTTTACCTCAACTGTTCTTCCTGTTTTATGCTTTGTTGTATTTACAAACTGCTTCAAAGTTTTGCTTAAGTATATCTATTGGCTTATGTGACATTTACATGATAGGTTTCATAGGTTTTTAAAAGTCATTTCTTCTAGTTATTAATTCAGTGAATACAAATCTGTCGTGATGCATTCATAATCCCCTTAGTTTTTATTATTTTGTGTTGAATTTATTAATGTTTCCCTTCAAACTCACTTTTTTAGCTTCATTATAGGTGTGCTCATTGTTTTTTGTTGTTGTGGCTTAAATGGGCACTTAAAATTAATTAAGTGCTTTTGTCCAGATGTTTTCTTGTGTCGTAATAGCTATAAGGTTACACTGGGCTGGGAGCAGTGGTTCATGCCTGTAATCCCAGCACTTTGGGAGGCTGAGGTGGGCGGATCACTGAAGGTTAGGAGTTTGAGACTAGCTTGGCCAACGTGGTGAAACCCCATCTCTCTTAAAGATAGAAAAATTAGCTGGTTGTGGTGGTGGACACCTGTAATCCCAGATCCTAAGGAGGATTAGGCAAAAGAATTGCTTGAACCCGGAAGGCGGAGGTTGCAGTGAGCCCAGATCGTGCCACTGCACTGCAGCCTGGGCAACAGAATGAGACTCCATCTCAGAAAAAAAAAAAAAAGAAAAGAAAAGAAAAGAAAGATTTAGTTTGAAATGGCTACAGTCTATGGCTACTAGTTTTCAATTCATATGCGAGTAAGGTAAGTATATTTCATAGTTTTAAAAACTCCACACCTGATTCTTTTATGTCACATGTTTTAAATTTGGCACAGTAACATGTGTGTTAGAAACCTACTTGGAGTTGATGCAGAGATGTTTGGGGACTTCACATCCATTTTCTAATCTCTAGTTCTCATATACTTCCTAAACTTGGGAAATTTTTGCATTGTGCAACCCATGAAGAAATTTGAATGTTAAAACAATTATTCTTTTCCTTGTCTTACTTCTGTGGAAATTAAACAACCAAAAAAACTTTGTTAATTCAAGACTGTATTATGCCTGAGGTTTTAAATACACAAAAGTCAGTAAAATAAAAGTGATGGTTCCTAGAGCAAGTATAATTCAGCTATATTGCACATATATATTAAAGCATAAAAGTTAACACCATATGTACAAAATACTACGTGGGCCCATTTGTGTCACCACTGATAAATGCACAACTCCTATAGGAGCTGTGAGCTCTTATAAGAGCCCAAGATTTGAGTCCCAGATATGAGAGAGGTTTAGGTACAGTTGTGAGAATACTGCTGCATTTCTTCTGTAAATTCTAAATTTCAATCAGAAAGCTGTTGAAGCTAAAATTTCATTAGGGAAACAATGTTAGCACTTCTGATTTTTACAGTCACAGATTTGTTTGTATGTTATAAATTCAGAATGGTCTTTGCCATTTATTGGTTGTTGCTGGTCATTTATTAAATTGTTTTCAACAAATATTTATTGAGAATTTACTAGGTACCAGATTACCCTAGACACTTGGGTCATCAGCAAACCAGACAATAATTCTTGCCCTTGGGAAGCTTACATTCTAGTGAGGACAGGCAGATAGTAAATATAACAAATAAGTATATTATAAAGTAGGGTAGTAGTTGTTAAGTGCAATGAAAAAAAAGAATAGAGGAGTGGTGTAAGGAGAACAGGAAGTTGGTAGATACGTTGGAATATATTAAAATAGGGGAAGAGATGAGAAAAGGCTGGAAGGCCATAGGGAGTCAGCCAAGTTCATAGACAAAAGATGGTTTTAGGCAAAGTAAACAGCTGGAGCAAAGGCCCAAAGGCAGGAACATATCTAGCATGTTTGAGATGCCGCCTCAGTGTGGCTAGAAAGGCCTGAATGAAAGGGAAAGTAATGGGGTACAGTATCAGAGAGTTAACAGTACACTGGCTCATGAAGGACCTGTGGGTCATTGTCTGGATTTTGACATTTTAATTTGAGCAAAAGGGTATAATCCTAGAGCTTTAAGCAGAGAAGTGACATGATGTGATGTTCCTTCTAAAAGGATCACTCTGGCTTTTTTTGTTGAGAGTAAACCATACAGGGACTACAATAATAGTATAGAGCCTCATTGGAGAATCAGAATAATCCAGGCTATAGGCTTGAACCAGACTAGCAGCAGTGGAGTGGGGAGAGAAATGTTACGTTTTGGAGCTAGTCTGAAGGTTGAACCAATAGGATTTCCTAATGAGTTGAGTGTGGAATGTGGGAGTTAGAAAGAAAGAAAAGGTGACTACATAAGAAGTTTTTGGCTCAAGCAACTGGAAAGATGATGTTGTCATTATCTTAGATGTATAATTGTTGGTGAAATATGTTTGGGAAGGAAGATTATTTCAGTTTTGGACTTGTTAAATTTGAGGTATCTTTTAAATATCCAAGTGGTAATGGAGTCATTGCATCTAAGAGTGTGAAATTCAAGAGAAAAGTCTGTGCTGGACCTGTAGATTGGGGAGGTCATGAGCTTCTAGATAGTATTTGAAGCTATAGGTCTGATTGAGGTCATCAAGAGAGTATAGATGGAGAAGAGAGTAAGGCCCTGGAGTCCTCCAACAGTAAGAGGTCAGAGGAAAGAGGAGGAACCAACAAATGAGACTGAGAAGAAATGACCAGTGAAGGGAGAGAAAAATGATCAACTGGGTCAAATGCTGCTGATAGATTAAATAATCTAAAACTGATCATTGACCACTGAATTTAGCAATGTAGAAGTCATTGGAGATCTTGATAAGAGCAATTTCAGTAAAATGGTGGGGACAAAGCTTGATTATAATGGTTTAAGTGAAAAAATAGAGAACATGTTTATGCCCAAAACTTTTGATATATTTTGCTGAAAAGAGGAACAAAGAAATGGGATACTTGGTGAAGGCAGTGAGATCAAGAAAGTGATATGCTGGTAAGTATTTAACAACCAGCTCTCTGGCAAAAATAAAAATTAAAAAGAAATTCTGAGTTGTAGCTTTTGCCAGTTTCAGCAGTGCAAATTCTCCTATTATGACTGATTTTACTGAACACAGAGTTGAGAAGAGTTGGGCACAACTGGCTTTCAAGGGCTGGAGTGAGCCAGCTCCAGCGCATCACTGGGTAACAGAAATTTTGTTTTGTTTTAAAATGAAAGAAAAAACTAGTTTGTATATCTTAAAGGGACTAATTCAATAGAGATTTAAAACGTGACTATGTAAATAAAAAAGGGGGTGAATTTCTGGATGAAATTTTCCATAGTAGGCGAGAAGGAATGTGATGCGGTGCGCACATAGAGGGATCGGCTTTAAATAGAAACCTGTATAGTTCATCTATGTTAATTGTGGGAAAGCCAAAGAATATAGTGAGTATTCTGTAGGATTTTTGGTGACAGGAGCCTCAGTGTTTATTGGTATGAAAGAGAAACCCACCTAAAATGAATTAAGCCTTTAAAAATAACGAATAGTTGGAAAGATATAGTGGCAGCTCTGAAAACCTAATGGGACTAACTGTAGTTGAGCCTCATGAGGAAACTCGCGTCTTTGCTCTTGAGTTTTAGACATATCCTTCTCTATCTCTAGAGACTGAATTTCTTTCTTCCATTTTTGCATGGCCCAAATTCGGCTTCCCTGTTCAAGTGTCCAGTAGAGAGAAGCAAATTGCAAATAAGAGAACCTGTTACCTAACTAGTGTCAGTCTTCACCTCTGGTCCAATCAGCTTACATCAGAGGGCAAGAGCTACTGACCAGTTAGCAAAGAAGATTCATTTTAAGGGAATGGGGTGGGTTCTCTGGGCTGGATAGGGCTAAGGATGAAAACATAGACATCTTCAATATGGTCATTAACAGTTAGGGGAAAGTATTGAATGAATGAATATCTTCTGTGTCATTCATTCATTTTTTATTTATTCATTTATTTATTCATCTATTAATTATGAGCTACTGTGTGCCAATCATTGTGGTATACAGTGGAACTATGAAGATAAATAATAATTCTCCATATCCTAAGAGCACTTCCATTTTTCTAAGGTGTTTACAGTCTTCATGAGTATGAAAATGATAGTGGTGATAGCACTGGTTGATTATGTCTTAAAGAGCAAATGTTGAAAACATTTTATACTATTTTTGATACAAATGTTAGTCATTAGCCCAAAGACATCATGTACCTACAAGACATTTACTAAAAATCATTTATTGCCATCTTAATCTCCTATTAATAAATGAATTATTTTTGGTAATTTTTTATAGTTGGTTTCATATATTGTTTTTCGTGAGAAAAGGAGTATGAATTCCTTGCTTTCATATGCTAAAAAAGTTACATTACCTCATGCTGATATTTAAAATAATTCATTTGTGTTTCATATTAGTTTTTGAATCATATAACATATGTACATTGTTAAAGGCTTAAACATTGGAGGAGGGAATGAAATTAAAGTTCACATAACATCTCGCTCCCTGAGCTCTTCTTTCTTAAACCTTCTAGTCTCACTTCACAGAAAGAAATACTGCCAACATTTCTTATGTAGACTTCGGGAAATTTTTTTTTTTTCTTTTTTTTTTTTTACGGAGTCTCGCTCTGTCGCCCAGGCTGGAGTGCAGTGGCCGGATCTCAGCTCACTGCAAGCTCCGCCTCCCGGGTTCACGCCATTCTCCTGCCTCAGCCTCCCGACTTCGGGAAATTTTTAATGTATATTTAAGATATTTATACACATATAGACGTGCTCCTAACTTAGGATTGGAAACACTTGGCATATATTCTTTGAAATTCCCTGCATACATATATTTCTTCTTTAAAAATACTTATGTTATTGGATAAGAGATGACGAATCCCAACTTTTCCTCCTGAACAGACCTGAGACAGAGATCCTAAGTAGCTGAATTTTGTCTTGTAATACTAATCCCATTTTACTGAATTGTGTTTCAGAGAAGTTATGTCACTTGTCCATGCTCATATAATTAACAAATGACACAAATGAGATTCAAAACCATGCTCACATTATACTGGACTCTACTGTCTTCCAAATATTCTTGCCTCTTAATGATAAACAACTATATTATTTCGTCATGAATTTTTAAAATATGCTATTTTTCCAGGCTTTTGCAAATGCCTGTTAATAAGAGGTGTCACCTTTGAAATATTATGCTCGTTATGGCAATGAAAATAACTGCAAGCTTACTTTTTTAATTTTAAAATTTTTATGTTTCCATAAATGCAGAACGTTTTGCAATTCAGACTCCTGGATCTGATTATTTCAAAAAAAATGTATTGGGGCTGTTTTCCTGAAGGATACTTTCTCGCATGGTCTTTGGTTGCCATAGTAGGTTGACAGATTCCCTCTCGTACCTTCCTATAAGAACAGCAGGTGGTGGTCTTGGAAAGAGGGGATGCATATTTTTAAGCATTTTTTAAAGCCAAGTATTCTGGCAAATAATTTCTCTGTTGGCTGAATACTTGAGCCCCAGCTTTGATATGTTTGTTCTCTAAAACAAAAAAACAAAAAAACAAACAAAAAAACCAAAACACATACACATACAAAAACAGTATCCTCTATTACCTCTATTTAAGGCTAGAAAATAGAATAGAACCTTAATTTCCTTCAATAAGAATTCTGTAATTTTCATTGCAGGTAGAGAAAAGACGGAAGGGAGTATAGCTCTTCAGAATTTGTCCTTATATGTTCTGACCTGTCGATTACAGGAATCTACAAAGCCCATCATCAGTAAATGATCATTTATTTTTGAATGAGCAGTGTTGCCAGACATAACATTTTTTTACTATCTGTGTTTCTTATAGTTTTATTTTTGTTTGTTTGTCTTTGGATAAGATGCTGAGATCCAGTTTTCTTTTGGAAACTGAGTTATCTGCATTGTAAGGAAAATGTGCCTGTCTTAATAGTTAATGATTAAGCTATTAATCTAGGGATGTAAAAAATAAAAACCAATAAAATTTTATCAGTGATGTGGGAAGTGAAAATATCTGTTAGGTAATACAGAGAGTGAACAATGTCAACTTTGTTTATTGCCCACGCATTCCTTTCCTCTCTCTGACTTAGCTGATATGCTCCTTGCTTTATCTTCTCAATGAGTCAGTCACATTTATTAAGAGCCCACCATATTTTAAACGCAATGTATGTGCTGAGGGTAAATACAAAATAACTAGAAAATAAGGATAATTAGCTGGAGAAATTTATAATCTAGTTTCCTTTTTTTCCCCCTTTGCTTTTCCCACTCAACCTCTTTCTTTGTTTTGTTCCATTTAACTTTTCATTCCTGGGGTCTGCAAGCATTCTGTATGACTGCCACATTCCCCCTTTTCCTTTAGGTACTCTTTATTTCATTCAGGAATACAGTTCAGGAATTTTCATTTGTAACTTTTTTTTTTACATATGCCAGTGCTATATGACTATGCCAAATAAGTAAAATTATAAATATTTTAAGACAGTTTTCTAGGTGTTCATAACACTATAGGTATATGTAAATATGTGTAAAAATTATATATGTATAAAATCCTGAAGGGCTATGGATAGCTATGTGTTTCAATAATTGAAATAATCATTTATATATATCCTATGTTAAAATGACCAAATTAAGTGGTATTACTGATTAAACATATGTAGTTGTTAATATATAATTTATCCTTAGCCATTTTGATTTATAGTTAATTTTAGGGACTAATTACAATAACATTTGACAGCTTTAATTAGACTCCATCCAAAAGTGCTAGGTCAACATGGATAAATAATTCTGAAAATACACTATACACTTACAAACCTAGAGGAATTACTGTTAAGACTTTGTCTGCACTTAGCATTTCAGTATCCTATTTTCATTTTTATCACTAAAATTTCTTAAATCTGTTTTTGGTGGTTGAGGGAAAAACTAATGTTAAGTAAAATAATATATAGTTTGCAAATATTTTGATCAGCTAATTAACAATGTTCAAGGTACACCCAAGCCAACGAATAAAAAATTCTCTCTCACTTTCTTTTTCTTATCTTTTTTTAAATTCATTTTTTAAAAATTTTATTTTTCTATAAGTTATTAGGGTACAGGTGGTATTTGGTTACATGAGTAAGTTCTTTAGTGGTGACTGGTGAGATCCTGGTGCACCCATCACCTGAGCAGTGTAAACTGCACCCACTGCACCATATATGTTGTCTTTTATCCCTTGCCCCCCTCCCACCTCTTCCCCTCCAAAGGCCATTGTATCATTCCACTTTTTTTTCTTTTTTTTTTAGACGGTGTCTTGCTCTGTCACCCAGGCTGGAGTACAGTGGTGCGATCTCAGCTCACTGCAAGCTCCACCTCCTGGGTTCACGCCATTCTCTTGCCTCAGCCTCCCAAATAGCTGGGACTACAGGCTCCCGCCACCACCCCCGACTAATTTTTGTATTTTTAGTAGAGACGGGGTTTCACCGTGTTGGCCAGGCTGCTCTTGAACTCTTGACCTTAAATGATCCACCCGCCTCGGCATCCCAAAATGCTGGGATTACAGGCGTGAGCCACCGTGCCGGCCCATTGTATCATTCTTATGCCTTTGTGTCCTCATAACTTAGCTTCCACATATCAGTGAGAACATACCATGCTTGGTTTTCCATTCCTGAGTTACTTCATTTAGAATAATAGTCTCCAGTCTCACCCAGGTCATTGCAAATGCTGTTAATTTATTCCTTTTTATGGCTAAGTAGCATTCTATGGTGTGTGTGTGTGTGTGTGTGTATATATATCACAGTTTATCCACTTGTTGATTGATGGGCATTTGGGTTGGTTCCATGATTTTGCAGTTGTGAATTATGCTGTTATAAACATGCGTAAGTATCTTTTTGGAATAATGACTTATTTTCCTCTGGGTAGATACCCAATAGTGTGATTGCTGGATCAAATGGTAGTTCTACTTTCAGTCTCTTAAATTCTCAGTGGAGAAGAAGCAGAAAGGATTGAAGGGGTGGGGTGATGACTTTATAAACCAATAGATTCTCAAAATGCCTCCCCTTGTGCATCTATACTATCTATTCAACTGAACTTAGTTATATGGCATTGTGTTAGGCCATGATGGAAGAGAGGCACTGGTCAAAAAATATATAAAATTAATTGAATGTAATCAAATTTGCAAGTTTACTGTGGTTAAACATAAAATATAATAATTATAAAGTTATTCAAAGTAAACATTCTAGATATTAGAAGATATTTGTTTAGAAATACATATTAACTAATAAATGCTATACAGTACGTCCTGCTTCGTGCAAAAGTCTACACCATCTACCCGTCAGATGAGTAGCCATATGTTTAAAATATTGTCAACCTAACCTTAAAAGCATAATGCTTAACATTAGAAAAAATCTTGAAATTGTCAAACATTAGAGGAGGGGGAAAGTGTTACAAAATTTGCATTATAATTTAAAATAGAGGAAGACTTTTTTAATTTGAAACATAAAAATATAAATTAATTTATTTTGAATATGGTTATGTTCTTCAAGTAAGCTGAAAAACAAAGAGACAGAGCCCGAAAGCCTTGAATAGGCTTTCTTCTCATGGTGACTTTGACAAAGCAATGATGTCTCCCAATAGTCAACAAAGGGCATAGGGAATGCCTGAGTCAGGGTTAATCTGGGTGGACAAGGCAAGGTGTTTCTTGATGGTTTCTGAATGGAAGGCAATTTTGATGAATATTCTGGTTGGTTAACCTGGTCAAAACAACAACATGGGACTCACATTTAACAAGTTGATAAGAGTAAGTTAATGTATTGGAGCCAGCATTTGTGACACTGAAATGAAAGTGTTTGGAAAGGAGGAAATTAGAGCCATGATTAGCTAGCAAAATAAGACCAAAATAGACTTTCCTGATATTGGATATATTTTTTCTCAAAGAAGTATCTTTTTATTACAAAGTAACAAATACTCCATGCAAAAATGTTTAATGATACAGGAGTAGTGACCTCCCTCTCAGAGGCAATCACTCTAGTTTGGTATACATCATTTCAGATGTGAAAACATATCTACAAGGTCAGAAGTATATATACACACATACATATATACACATATACATATACATACTTTTCATATGAATAATGTATTTCTATGTTTTCATATTGCTATGTATATTTATATATACATTGATATATATGCATTTTTTGTGAATGTATATGTAAATAAATCTGAAAGTATATATAAACAAGTATATAAATATATTCATATAAAGTATAGTATATAAATCTGCTTCATCTTAAAAAAAAACCGGTTGTATGTATTCCATTGTCTAAATGCATCATAATTAAATTAGCCAACCGGATGTAATTTTAACTAAGTTTACATTGACTCTATTAAAAACGTGTTTTTATTAGCTTTGTCTGAATTATGATTTTGGTGATCTATGACCTCTATGTCTCCATTACCCTGATTAACTAAAAATGGACTGCATATTATTAGAAAATGTCATAGAAGGCAGCATTTAAAATTAACTTTTAAGGTAAACTAAAAATCAAAAGACCTGGATTTTATTTCAAGCTTCAAGACTTAGATATTATGTAAATTAATTAAAACAACTTCAACAGTAGTAAACATATGGCAGGTCTGGGGTTACGAATTTTTTCTACAGGATTGTTTTAAATTTTTTAAAGGAGTATAGAGACATGTTGGTTGACAGCAACTCTCACAAAACATTTCTAGGAAGTAGAATTAAGGCTCCAGCCAGAGTGACCATGGGTTTAAACCAGAGAAACATTTTTAATGCTATATACCTTTATATTAATGGAAAAAAGAAGAAAATCATCTTATGAGATGGTTAATAATTTTCATTTTTATTTTTCTCATTTACATTTTTTTTTCATGTTGGCCCATGCACTAAACTGTCATTCAAGACTTGGTATATCCTGTAACTACACAGCAATTTCCAAAACTTACTTCCTTTTTTTTTTTTGAGACAGAGTCTTACTCTGTCACCCAGGCTGGAGTGCAGTGGCACGATCTCGGCTCATTGCAACCTTTGCCTCCCAGGTTCAAGTGATTCTCTTGCCTCAGCCTCCCGAGTAGGTGGGATTACAGGCGCCCACCACCACACCCAGCTCATTTTTGTATTTTTAATAGAGGCAGGGTTTCACCATGTTGGCTAGGCCGGTCTCAAATTCTTGACCTTAAGTGATCCAGCCACCTTGGCCTCCCAAAGTGCTGAGATCCCAGGTGTGAGCCACCTCGCCTGACCAACTTACTTCCCTTTTAAAGCATCTTCAGCATCCTTGAGTCCTTTAGATTCCTTCTCTTATTGTTTTGTTTTGTTAGTGCTGAGCCTTCTTATGTTAATTTCCTTTCCACAATTCAATGAATTCTGAAACATAGGTTACTTCTGGATACCCTGTTCGCTGTTCACAGTTTGTATTCCATGTGTTTTTCTCTAGATGACATTAAGGGATAGGTAGCCCAGTAAGCTTTTCATATTCTGGCATTGTTTTTACTGTAGAGATTACTATCGCATTTAGTTAATTTGATAATTTTTAATAGTTTTTATCACCTGCTCTCTCCTTCTCTAGCTGTCTTTATATAGTATTACAAACATTAATATATTAATATGTATATCCTATCCATCTACCTGCATACAAATGTTATATGTATATGTTTGTGTGTGCATGTATATATATGCACATCTATACATATCTATAATACGTGAATTATAAATGTATGCATAGATAGATGTGATTCAGTTTCACTTTCTTTGTTTTGGATGACATAATTGTGGGCTCTCCTGTGGTGATATTCAAGTTCTGGTTTCATTCGGAGGATTAGGGTTGTTTTCTTTTTTTCCTTGGTGTATATTTAGGTCCTTTCCCCACTGGCAAATTACGTATAAACTCAAGTTCTATAAGCAAACCAGTTTCAAGAAAACTGGGGATACTTTGTACATTTTTAAATTATGTGTTTAGAGCTTAAAAACAGGGCATAATAATTTTTAAAGCATCCTTTTTTTTGTATGCTTTGATAAGTATCATGCATAATATTGGATTTTATATACATTTACATTTTAAGGCTCTGATTCATAATGTAGATTGTAATTTAATAGAAAATTTAATTTTGTTGGAAGATATACTAAATATTTGATAGATGTCCTGAAGACAAATGTTGTGTGCTAAAAAGAGAGTCATAGTTTAGCAAAGATTAAGACAGAGCTGAATCCCCTGCCTATTAGTTGTGAGCTGAGCGGATTACAGGGGAGTATCCATTCCTTCAGGGAAGTCTAACTGGTACGATGTAATTTACTTTGGATTTTCAATATCTTTTGCTTACTTCATCTCCTAAAAGGATAACTTTGAAAGTAAATTGCAAAAGTGACCGTATTAGACCCTTCTGATGAAGAATTAGAAAAACAGATCAATATTAGCTGAAGTGTGTATTTTTCTAAATCAGTATTAGCATGGCAACCAAGAAGTGATTTATATGCTTAAAATACAAATTAATCATCAATAGAGTTCTTATATCATTATTTCCAGTTAAAATATTCAGGAGTCATAATTTAGAAAAAAGGGATTTTAAGCTCCCTGTGACCTAATGATCACAATATTTGGCCATTTAGCATTGCTCTTTCAAGGTGGTGTCCTGCATGTAAAATCATATGCACATGCAAATGTTCAGATTTTACAAATTGTAATAAATCCAGTAATTATGAGGCATAGTTAATTAGCCTCCTGTGAACCGAAAGGCATTGTTAAGTACCCTAAGTGTCCTTCCCACATATGGGATGCACTGTATGTAGGGTGAAAGGGTTCCTCCCCCCAATAATCTTTCAGTTCTTGTCCTTTCTTCTGGGTGACAGTTCCATAATGTAAGCATCTATCTACTCAGAACTGAACCGAGACCTCCTATCCATTTTGCATAGAACACTGGGCAGGCATTAAAATGGAAACAATATTTTTTCCCTCTTGATGCAGAGGAGATTTAAATTGGTACCCTGGAGGTAGAAAGGGCATAGCTCATCACCCAATGCCCAGGCTGTAGGGAATTTTTTTTTAATAATAGGTACAAGAACACAATTTTCCTTTCTCAATTTTTGGGAATACAGTCATTTAGAAAATATTTTATTAGTATAATTGCTTATGTAAATTATAACCTTTCAAATATTCTAATTTTAATGGATGCATTTTAAACATTGATTATTTAACTTCTGAAAAAAAAGTGTGTGTGTATGTGTGTATTTCTGTATTTATTCGTGAACTTCCATATAATAAAGTGAAGTAAAGATTTAGAGCATTCAAACCAAAGTTTTTATTACTTAGGTAAATAAAAGTTTTTATTACTTACAAAAGTATTTATATCTGTTAGGGCTACAAGTTTCTATTTTATTTTTCTGTAGCCTCAGTTGTCGTTAGTTGCATTTTTTTATCTCATGAACTAAAAAATTCAATATTCATCTAATGCATGCACATTTGGAAGATTATTTTACAGAATCAGTCTGTAGCTACAGTTTCTGGGTCTATTGATGGAGAAGTTGAACCAGACAGCCACTTCATGATTCTATGAAATTTGAGACTGAAATTTCCTGCCTTTTTAATGATCTGAGAATGAAGGCAAATTAAAATAATTTCTTTGAAATTAAATTGCATTTTCAGAAATAATTCTAAATATTATAACACCAAATCTTCCACTTCCTAATTCCCTGACATGTACTAGCACCACTGCCTACTGTAGATGTGGTCCTTCTGAACTTTGCTATACAGGCCTAAGACCAGCACTTAAATACTTACAAATTGAATTGCACTGTGTTAGAAACTGGCTTGATAAAATAAATTACTATATATTGTAGGTTAAGATTTCAGTTCTGCAATTGTAGCTGTTACAAATTACCTGAAAACCTTTTTATATTGCATTTCTTATGGCTGTATTTTACAATTGCTCTAATAAAAAATTCTATACAAAAATTGTTTGATATTAATAGCAATCATTAACAACTTGATAGATTCTTGTTAAGTATATTTGCAATACATTTAATCTTATTAAACTCAGCCTTGAGTTGTTTCTTCCAAATATTATAGGTCTTTATGAAGCTAGCAATATAAAGAAGAGATTTCAACCATTTTCGGCCAAAAATTAGGTTTAGCTTAATGGATCAATTTTTTTCTTATTAAACTGCGTCTGACCAGTGCCAAGTAATACATTCAGCATTGATCTTTGTCTCACCCTGCTGTAGCTTGCATTCTCTTTATGTACATGAAAAATAAGGTGCCAGGAATGAAAACAATGCCTGTATAATACAAATATAGAATTTTTCTCAGACTTCCATTCAGTTTATCATTTCACTTCGTTATTAATGCCTTGCCTGCTGCTTTTCAGAAATGTATTTTTAAAAAGCACATTTATTTCCATAAAGAATGCTTTCTTCTGTTGTAATTATAAAAAACATACACCGTATACTGGAGTACATCAATTGTTTCAGGGGCATGGACAAAATATATGAACCCCGTTCACATGTGCAAACAGCCTGTTCTAAATGTGGAGCCCTCCAGGGACTTGACCCAGTAACACCAGGGATCTGAAGCCTACTGGTTAGAACTGGGGCTTGAATTTGAAGCTGTGTTTTTCTTTCTGTAAAAATAGAAAGAGAAATGAAAATGGAACCAGGTTTTAATAGATACAGAGTGTGCACTTGACAAATTTGAAGGGATGTCGGTGCTTCTGTGAACTCCTCAGTGTTTGTGACACCTGTGGTCCCAACAGTAGCCCCCAGACCTCTTCATACCACTCCTCTCCTGTCTTTTCCACCCTAATACATTCTGTATACTTCTTGGGAGAATCTTACATCATCGCCTCAGCTTGGAACTTCCACTTTGCTTTTCTTTAAAGTTTTATTGGCTCTTAATTGCCTTAGAAGACAGAATTGAACCACCATACCTGGGCACTTAAAACTCTGGGGAACTGGGTTTTAACCCAGCTTGTTGCCCTTGCCTTACACTTTCCCTACAAATTGAAAGTAATTTCCCTTTGAATTACTATGTTTCCAAATACACCTTGTGCATTTCTTTGCTCACACTCTTCCCCTTGTTAAAATGCCCTTTCACTCTCCCTTCCCCTTTTCCACCTGTCCGGTTTCTATCAGCCCTTCAAGTTACAGTTTCATATGTCACCATTGCTTGAAAATGTTACTTCCACACTCTGCACAAACTGGGTTTTATATGAAAAAGTGAGCTTTGGAGTCTAACAAATTTGGTTGGAATACAAAACAGACAAGCAGCATGACCTTGATCAATTTAGTTAACTCAAATTTAGTAACCTCATTTACTCCAACTTTAAAAGTGACGATTTTAATATTCTATATTGTTGTGAGAATTAAATGTATTTGTATAATAATCTTGGCAAATGGTTGGCATCTGATAAATAATAATGGTTTTCTTTCTTCTCTCCTGAGGTCCTGTAGTCTGGACCATTTATTTGGTACACAGTGTTGACATGTTGCAATAATTTTTTTTTATTTATCTATAGTTACCATCTCATCAACTGACTTTTAAGTTTCCTTTTCCATGGTGATGGTGACATATATTACTTTGTATCTGTCATAATGTAAAGCACAGATTCATACATAGTAGACATGATTTGATTAACTTGTTATATTTTTTCTCAACAATAAAGAAAAATAGTATCTTTCTTCTCCATTGTCTTTCCACATGTTATCCCTTGTCAACATCAGGAGTCAGTCTCAGAATTCTTATAATTTGTTTTAGATTTTTCTTTTAATTAGTTTGTTTTAAAAAGGAAATGATACTTGATGGGTGCCCAGAGCCCCTAAAGAGTGACAACTAATATGAGACAAGGGCAAGTGTCTTTCTGTTTGAACCAGGTGGCTTCATTCTGTTTTACCAGCAGTGAAATGGTGGTTTGATTTCAAGTCCTAGATAAGGTATCTTGGATTGGAACATAGTTGTAATGTGGGACACACTCTTGTCTCTCTGGCAATGGGAGGTGATAATCCTTAGAAGGCTGTCTTGTATTTTCTGGGCTTGGAAACTGTGAGTTATATAAAGCTATAACCTTTCTCATGATAAGATCAGCAGCGCAGGTGCTCTCAAGAATATAGGAAATCAACTTGGGCAATTATTTTTAACAACTTCATGGGTTACAGCAGTTAATAAGTATGTTTTTGGGAAATATATGTCTTAAAGTTGGGCTTCTTAGTGGTTATAACTTATATAAATACCAGAGGCATACATCATTCATAATTCCATCCAAGGCAACCAAGGTGCAAACATGTTTTCTTTGTAGACACATGAATGCAAACATACCATAAATACATGTACACATGCATACCACTAGAGTAGCATCAAAAGTGAAATATGCGTTCACGCATGGTGGGTCACACCTGTAATCCCAGCACTTTGGGAGGCCGAGGCAGGTGGATCACCTGAGGTCAGGAGTTTGAGACCAGCCTGGTCAACACGGTGAAACCCTGTCTCTATTAAAAATACAAACAATTAGCCGGGCATGGTGGCAGACACCTGTAATCCCAGCTGCTCGGGAGGCTGAGGCAGGAGAATCCCTTGAACCCGGGAGGTGGAGGTTGCAGTGAGCCCCATCCCCCACACACAAAACAAATAAAAGAAAGAAAGAAAGAAATACACAACTCTATGTGTGTGAAATACCAAACTGCATGCTTAGCTAAAGGTTCCATTCTAAGTCTTTGAGTGATCAGTATAGTCCTAAAAGTGTCCTAAAATGGGTATATGTCATGGATTAAAAGCAAACCAAAACACACACAAAAAGGGTATGATTTTTGGAGTAATGTATACTGTAAAAAACAATGTTTATATTGAATATGTATGAGTTTTGTCATAACTGCTCCCTAGTCTTTTCTAACTCCTAAATAAATTTTAATTTTTGAAAAGGAAATTATATAAAACCTGCCTTTTTAAAATTTAAGAATAAAAGAAAAAAGTTAAACTATTACAGGGAAATTCATATTTTTATACTACATTTTAGGTTTCAGTTTTGCAGTAAACACAAATGAGAAAAATGGTTTTAATGCTAGTAAGGAAAAACATCTTATGTCTTCATGACATTTTGCCAGGGAAAAATTGTATACACTACAATTTCAACTAACTGGCATTCAATTAATTGGCATTCTTGATTAATTTTCATTAAAAGTAAAAATAATACCTGTACTTATTTTTTAAATTTAAATTGTATAGAAGGGACAAAAATGAAAAGTAAAAGTTTCTCTCCACTCCCCAGTGGAAATCACTTAGGTCATTTATTTTACCTGTCCTCTTTCTTTCCCTTCTGCGCTCCTGCTATTTCTACCTTTTTCTCTCTCCCAGTCTTTTTGTTCTTCTATTCAATTGTATCGTGAGGTGGTAAAATTATTCTTTGTTTTCTAACTTATCAATTTTAGGCTACTCAGATGATGGTCTACTATAAAGGGCACATCCATTTTACACCATCACTGCCTTCCGTATCCTCCAACTTCTCTGTATTCTGATTTGTGTTAAATTTTATAACATATACATTCTATTCTGTAGCCATAGTGAAGCCTTCCTCTACTCTTAAAAACCACGGGACAATTCCATACATTTTAACCCAGTAAAATAGTATTATGTTATGTAAATATTATTCAATGAAGAGCCAAGCATTTTGGTTGGACTTTGGCAAAGTAAACGTAATACTATCTCACTAAACTTCCAACTGCTGCAGAAGGAATTCCAAACTTCCAGGTTCAGTAGAAATAGATATTTAAAATTCAGAAGTCTTCTTTTTTTTTATTTCTAGGATGTATGTCTATTTGTTTGTTTATTTTCAAAGGCAGCCTATTCTTTTTAATGAATACTAAATTCTTTCAAATATCTCTCTGAAGATACTACTTATAATTTTAAAAGCTTTCCTTGCTGAATGGTATCTTTCCTGCATTAACTCTTCTGTTCTATGAGTTCTTCTAGGCTCTTTTCTTTCCTGATCTTGGTGTCTCTCAAATATGATCTTGGAGCTGTGTTTTCTGGGCAGCTGTGTAGCTTTCCAGCATCCTCCTCTTCAGATGGAAGTACCCTGTAAGTGAGCAGTGGTGGGGAGTGTTTGCCAGATTTTTCTGGAGGAGGTGTGCATGAGGAACAGACAACACCGTGGGAACCCCCACAACTGGCAAATAAGAATATTTTATTTTGGCCATGGAGCACTTTAATCCTTGTGTGTTCTCCTCAGTTTCTGGAGTGAGAGTCTAATATTACGTCAAGCTCCCCATGTTTCTCTCTCAGCCCCCAGACCCTCACCAGGCTTACTTAGCAGCCATATCATACACTTTCTTTCTAAAGCAATTCTTGGGGTTCTTTGTGGGGGGGAACCCCAGAATTTCTAAACCTAGATTTTGCTGTTACTCATTTTATACACTGGAGAGGGAGAGTCGAGAGAAAGATACCTATGGTTCAGCTGCTCAGAATGTAATTATTCAGTTCCCCTCTGCTGACAGCCCCACAGCCCACTCCTACTCTCAACTTGTTGACTCAACTTGGGTTGATGTTTCCTCTGATGTGTTGGGCTGCAGTTTTCCCTCTAGTCTTCTCTCCTCTAATTTACTTTCACTGTCTTTGAATCAGTTTCCTCTGAATTTACGATTTTCTTCTGTGTTGCTTTCTTATTTGCCAGAACTCTTAGGAGGTTTTATTCTTTGGGAAAAAAGAATCTTCTCTCATTTCAGTGGGACTTGGAAAGGAAGGATAAGTGGAAATAAATGCTTGATTTGCTTTCTGAAGCTGGAATCAAGGTCAAGGGCTGACCTGACACAACTGTACTTTAGAAGGATGGCTGCCAGTAAATGGAGGGTAGTGAGAAGAGAAACTGAGGCTGGGAGACTGGTTAGGAGGGTGCACCAGTAGTTTGGGTGCGAGATGATGAGACTTCCCAGGAGGACAGTTGCAGCAATAGAAAAAGATGAAACTATATTGGATAGTTTGAAAATGATTCTTTAACTTTGAGACCCGTAAGAAAGTAACCCTATGTACTAAAACAAAAAATTCCAGGGAATATCCTGGAAACAGTACACATGTCAAACCTTTATGTGTACTGTTCTGGACAATGACAGATGATGTTTAATGATCATGAGGTAGTGCAAAATCCTTAGGTATGAAAATAAGAATTTCTTGTGCTAATCAGACTGCATTTTCTTGCTTGCTTGCTTGCTCTTGCTTTCGCTCTCGCTCTCGCTCTCGCTCTGTCACTCAGGCTGGAATGCGGTAGCGTGATCTTGGCTCACTGCAACCTCCACTTCCCAGGTTCAAGCAATTCTCCTGCCTCAGCCTCCCAAGTAGCTGGGATTACAGGTGCCCGCCATGATGCCAGGCTAATTTTTGTATTTTTTAGTAGAGATGGGGTTTCACCATGTTGGCCAGGCTGGCCTTGAACCTCAGGTGATCCTCCCACCTCAGCCTCCCAAAGTGCTGGGATTACAGGCGTGAGCCACCGCTCCTAGCCTCAGATTGCATTTTCTAGGACAGACATGAAGAACATTTTCTACCAGGCTAAAAGAATAAGATTTTAAAATAATATTGTTTTCTAGTTGTACAGAAGCTTCAATTAACCAGGCTTCAAGAATTCCGGGAACTTGCATCTGTTTTTTGGTTTGTTTGAAGTCAGAAAAGGGGTATTATGAAAATGCTACCTTTATTCAGTTATGTGACTAAAACTTCTATTTGGGAAAATTAAGAATTACCTTACTTTTAGGGCAAGGAAAGATAGATTAGCAAGATTGCAAGGCAACTTAACCTCATTTTTTTTTTTCAGTGTTTCTGCTTGTATTAGAATTAAAAAGAATCTGAACAAATGCTTAAAACATTTTCTCTAGTTTCTTTGATAGTGTTAGCAGATGCTTCATATTTTAATGGATGATATAAATTGTGAGCATTAGAAAAGCAGTGAAGAGGAATAGATCTAGATCACTTTTAGTACGATGATCATTATACTCATCCAGTCAGAGGAAAAATAGACCAATCCTACATATTATGGGTCTACTAAAAATGCAACTTTGTCAAGGAAATTTTTTGTTTCCATAATGGTTCTGTAGTTACTTCATCACAATGTAAAATGGTGTGGGCACAGTTATTAACTATATTCCCAGTGAAGTATACATTTATTTCCTTTGCAGATACGCACTTCATAATTTTTTCTATTTATAATTTGTATATTGCCACACAATTCCCTTTTCTCTTAATAACAAAATAAGTACAGGGTGATTTATAAAACTTTTGAGCCTTTTCTCTTTCTTTTATTAGATCATTAAGAATATTCTAATAGACTCTTTTCTTCAGAGAAAATCTATTTCCATAGATTTCTGTGTGTTGTTAGGGAATGTTTTCTTTCATTTACTCATCTCTTGTGGGTTTTTTTTTTTCCTGCTCTTTGTGTTTATTTCAGTCAATAAATAGATGAAAAGAAAATGCTGCATAACAAAATGCAAAGTGTGTTTTTGTTTGCTAGTTCATAAATTATTTAGGAAAGATGTGGGGAATGAAAATATTATAACCTGCATTTGCAAGACACTTTAAAAAACTTTCAAAAGCAGCACATGTATACATGTCCCATCCTGTCTTTAATGGTCCTGTGAGTTAGTGGACTAGGTAGTGCTTTCCTAGGATGAGGATTAGAAGGCCCATTTGCAGAGAGTTTAAGTGAGTAATCCAGAGACCTATAGCTGATTGTGGTGCAGACAAGTCTTGATTCACATCTTCTAATCCTCCTTTTGGGCATTACCCTGGACTGTGAATAAAGCACAATAGCAAGTCTATAACTGGTAATAAAGGCACAAAGAAAGAAATAAACAAAGTATTTATTCTTTTCAGCAATCTTCCTAATTGATACTAAGTCCCAGTATCATTATATTGATTGTTTGTGCAGATATGTTGATTGACAATCTGCAGTGATTATTAAAGTGGCCAAAATAAACAGATTAATTATGTGTTATCCTTCGTGACACATGCAAACACATGGCCAACGTTGTAGAATCTAGAAACCACAGAGAGCCTCAGTGAGACTTTGTGCAGCACCCTGCTTTTAAACATAAAGACACCAAAGTTTGTAAAGGCCCAGTGTTCAGGACCACAGTCTTAGATTTATTAATAAAAATTCAGGTTTCCTTACTTGCTCCCAACCTAGGAGTCAGATCTTCTCCTTAGTTGTATCTTCTCATTTACACACTAATAATTCCCCATATCATTGAAGAAGTGGAGCACTTTACAAAGAAATTTCTACTTCTAATAAGCCATTAATGAGATGGAAATGCAATAGGATTTCTGATCTTTTCTCCCCAAAAAGAAAAAAAATGGCAAATTGGGAGGAAGTGTGTGGAAGAATAAAACAGAGATGTATTCTAGGCCCATGTTATACAAAATGTAGTCCAGGAACCAGCAACAGCAGTATCACCAGGCAGCTGGTGAGAAATGCAGAATCTCTGGCTCTAGCTCAGACCAGTCAGAATCTGCAAGATTCCTGTATGATTTGTATGCACATTAAAGTTGAGAAGCACTGCTCTACATCAACAGAGTAAGGAAAGTGAATTTTTTATTTGCTCTTCTCCCATCAATTCTTTTTTCTAATGCAAACATGTCTTTAGGTAACAAGTTGTCAAGATTTGGCTTTCTGAGAAAGTGGAAGTGGCTGTTTAGCTTCTACAAATTATTCTCTGAAACATTAGAACTCTTTACTTTATAAGAAATCTCTCCCTCAGAATTATAAAATGCTATATTTCTCAAAATTGTTCTTTATGTGCCAGATGTCAGGAGTATATATAGTGCCATTTTATGAAAAAAAAGAATGAATATATTATATTACAGACACATTATTCATAATGCTAAGGATCTTCCTTTGTTTGGAATGCAGAGATTTTCGGTTTGGACTTCATGTTTGTATAAGACTTGTTCTTTCAAGTTCAACCTCAGTTTTTGAGATTCTAGTGTGAAAAACTCAAAAGTAAATCTATTTGATATCTAAAATGTTAGATACAAAGGAAGTCACCATGAAATCAATAATGTATTTGCATGGAAGCAAAGGACATCCCTTGACAAAACATTTACCTTGATGAAATGCAGACCAGTGATACTGGACTTTAAAGCAAACATTAAGTTTACCCAGTATTTATGTAATATTTTCACAAAAGGCAAACTAACATGCTTCTCATTATTTAGATACATGTTATATTATTCAGAAGAGACAAAATGAATGGAAGAATATTCTGGTATTTTTGCGGGCCAGATTTTGTTTTTTTCTTGGTTCATAACAAGGCTTTCTGGGTACAAGTCAGTGAGGTAAGGAAAGCGGGAATTGACCACTGTCTCAGAAGAGGACTAAGATTTGAGACTGGGGAGAGGATACAGGTTTTGTGTGGCCTGATGCGTATGTATTGTCGGGTCCCTTTTTAAGATAAATAGTGCAAGTTATAAATGCAAAATTAGATGCAGTCTTTTTTTTTTTTTTTTTTGAGACGGAGTCTCGCTCTGCCGCCCAGGCTGGCCGGATCTCAGCTCACTGCAAGCTCCGCCTCCCGGGTTCACGCCATTCTCCTGCCTCAGCCTCCCGAGTAGCTGGGACTACAAGCACCCGCCACCTGGCACGGCTAGTTTTTTGTATTTTTTAGTAGAGACGGGGTTTCACAGTGTTAGCTAGGATGGTCTCGATCTCCTGACCTCGTGATCCGCCCGTCTCGGCCTCCCAAAGTGCTGGGATTACAGGCTTGAGCCACCGCGCCCGGCCCTAGATGCAGTCTTATAAGAGGCTCATGTAAATGCTTTCTGGCATAACTGCCTCTGGGAAGGCATTCTAAGTGAATAGAATTGTACGCACAAAGGTGCAGCCGTCTAAATCAACTGGTGGAACAGAGGTATCTCTATGAAAAACGAAAGAAGACTTTGTTCAATCCACTGTCACTATTCCAGGCAGAGGTATTACCTAGAAGTAAATAAGGCATAAAATGGAGCTGGCTGTGGTGGTTCTCTCCTGTAATCCCAGCAACTCAGGAGGCTGAGGCACTCCTGCCTTAAGTCCAAGATTTTGTCCAAGATCCCTTAAGTCCAAGATTTTGAGGCTGCAGTGAGCTTTGTCACCCAACCTGGGTGACAGCATAGGATCCCATCTCTAATTTTTTTTTTTTTTTTTAACAGAAGGTATAGGCAGGGTGTGGTGGCTTACACCTATAATCCCAGAACTGTAGGAAGTCAAGGTGGGTGGATCATCTGAGGTCAGGAGTTCGAGACCAGCCTGGCCAACATGGTGAAATTCCATCTCTACTAAAAATACAACAATTAGCCAGGCATGGTGGCTCATGCCTGTAGTGCCAGCTACTCGGGAGGCTGAGGCTTGAGAATTGCTTGAACCCAGGAGGTTGCAGTGACCTGAGATCATGCCACTGCACTCCAGCCTGGGTGACAGAGTGAGACTTGGTCTCAAAAATAAAATAAAAATAAAAATAAAACAAAATAAATAAAAAAGAAGGTGTAAAATTGAGAATCAGTCTCATTACCATCACTACAATGAAAATCAAAACTCATCACCACATGCTTCACTCTAGCCCTGCAAATTTTCCCTGCCATCTGAGCTGTTCTTAGACTAGAGGAAATGATGAATTGTTTGGCTTTTTCCAAATGTTAGTAACTTCCAGGTGAAGGAAGCAGTTTAAAATTAAACCGTTGCTTTGAAAGTGAGGTGACAAATTTCCTGTAAGCATGATTGTGAATATGTTTATTTTACCAAATTTTAAAAATGAAAGTGTTAAAAATGAAAGAAATGTTTTCAGTGGAAATGTAGAACAATCTATGCGTTTAAAGTAGTCCATGCTTCTTTAATAAACTGTTAACTTTAATGGATTAGTTTTTCCCTGATATATATTTAGCAACATCATTTGTGAGTTACTAGATTCTAATTTAGTGAGAGGAATTTGAAACCTTTTGCCTCCCCCAACATTTTATAGTGTATCTCAGTTAACTTGAATGGTCACAAATTTCATTTTATTCACTTAAATATTATATAGCACTTTGATGAGATGATAAGCAACTGGGCTTTAAAAAAATAGTGATCCTAGAAAGCTCTGGGGATCTGTAGACTAAGGAAATAAATTAATGAATGTGTTTAGGATGTACCAGGACAATAAGGTTCCCAACAATCGTTGGCTGAGAAAATTCTGTACTTTTAAATCCCAGAGGGCAAATCAGGTCTCTTTCATTCATCACAGTCTTGGGAGCTCCTAATTTTAAACTAGTGTGTAGGTGTCTCTCTGTTCACAATAGAACAAGAGAATCAATAAGAGATGGATAGTTTGGGAAGATTTCAACTGCTTCAGCACCTACTTTCATTACACGCAAGGCACAGATGCATCAAGGTCAAGAGTTACTTGTAGACACTGTGATTTGGGTCCAAGAGAAGCCTTCTCTTGAGTGGCATTCTCTTGAAATATATTTGCAAATACACGGCAATTTAGACTAACAAAGGCAATCCACTTTACTAATATATTTGCAGTAGCAGAAGAGATGCTCAAATTCAGGATTCAAAGGCAAAGGCAAAAGGAGAGCCTCGAATTTAAAAATCAAAACAAAACAAAACAAAACCTCACTCACCAACTTGTATGGTTCCTCCAGTCTTTTCTCCCCTTGGATTTTCATCATTCTAATACATTTACTGCTCTGTTTGGTTAAATCCCAAATTACCACTTCAATTTATCAGCTGGTCACGGTCTCATAGAACAGATCCTAATCCCAGTGTCAGCACCACTCTACAAGGGCTGCTCCTGTGTTAAGTTGGTATGGAGTTGCCCTGGATACAGCTCCCTACCTAACTCTGTGGCCCTCACAGGGGGCGCTTCCAGCCCGCAGGCAATGCAAATTAGCACAGGAAATATTACATTAATTTCTGGGCACTTCAAATAATAGTTAGAACGAATCCCTAACTAAATTGGTAGGGAGCAGTTAGGTGACTGTCTTTCCACTCCTGGGTAAGGTACCTCCCTGCTGATTGACAGGTTGTCTGCTTCTGAGCAGGGGAACAGGCTGAGAGTTTAAAGTTTGCTACCACCAACACAGCTTTTACTTCAGCAAGTAAAAGCGTCACCATAGCGGCTTGAGTGTATTTGCTCTTAACCTGCTCTCTCTATTTTATATAGACACGTATAAATGCGTATATATAAAAACAGAATGCACTTACATGGTAAACATGTATATATGTAGATGCACACACACAGATACACATGTGTGTGTAAATACATATTTATGCATGTGGATATACATATACACACACACATAAATATACATCCATAACATTTTAATGTGTCTGGATTTAAGAGGGACTTGGTGGATAGCAGCCTTCTTAGGAACACCCTCTGCCTATCCAAACCCTATCATCACATAATCATCCCTCTGGCTTCAGGAAACAGACATCTGTGTTTACTGGAACTACCATGATATTTATTGAGAGGCAACAGAGTATAGTCCAGAGAGGCATTTCCTCCAAGCTAAGATAGTCAAAGATAAAATCTCAGTTCTGCCACTTACTTTCTGTGTGTTCCTGTACAAATTTCTGAACCCTTCTGTGCCTCAGTTTCTGCATCTGTAAAAGGAGGATAATAAGAAAAACATATTGCTTAGGATAGATATCAAGATAAAATGAGATAGAAATGTGCATGATATGGTTCATAAAACAACTATAAATAAATGTCACCTATTATCTCCTTATAATATTATCTGGAAATAATAGAATATGTTATATAATTAATTACAAAACTGAAGCTTAGATAGTACCCACCTTGCCTGAAGCCTAGTAAGGGTGGAGCAGGGAACTCCATTCCTGGTCTGTCTGACAGAGAAGCCCCTCTTCACCTGTTTGCTGATCCCTGCTTTTGCCTGTGTAATAGTGTAGCCTGTTTCCGTATCCAAGACCCTACTTTATACTTTGGGACATCATCTGCAGTGCTTTGGGCAATGTGAAGTCTAGGGGGTGCATAATAAGTATATATTGTTGGATTAATTTGTTAGCGCACCTCTACCTGTGATGCTGCTGAACAATTTTTAAACTTCGGACCATGTACTTCTCTAATGCCTGTTATAAAATGTTTATCTTTCAGAAGCTGTCCTTATTAAACTCATAACTTTTTTTCTCTTTCTCCTTAGCACGATTTCACTTAGCTCTCTTATGTTCAACTTCTTTATTGAGATTGTTTTCTAATTGTATATAGCATGGCTAAATAAATTGTAAGTTGCGCTTTCTTCATATTACTCCTTAATTTCACTTGCATTTCAAGGAGCAGTAAATAATTATATACACATCAGAGATTCCACATATAAACAAATTGAAAAGTCTAAAGAGCTATTTACATTTTTACTGGATGGTGTTTTTGCTCTCATATGGTTTAAATAAATGTGATGGTGTGTTACTCTGTTTGCGTTGCTCTAAAGGAATACCCGAGGCTGGGTAGTTTGTAAAGGAAAGAAGTTTATTTGGCTCATACTTCTGCAGGCTGTACAAGCATGGTTCCAACATCTGCTCAGCTTCTGGTGAAGCCTCAGGAAGCTTATAATCATGGCAGAAGGCAAAGGAAGAGCAGGCATACAACATAATGAGAGAGCGAGCAAGAGAGAGAGAGGAAAGGAGGTGTCAGGCCCTCTCACATGAACTGAGTGAGAACTCACTCATTCCTGTGGGAAAGGCACCAAGCTGTTCAGGAGAGATCTGCCCCCATGACCCAAATACCTCCCAGAAGGCCCTACTTCCAACACTGGAGATCTCATTTCAGCATGATATTTGAAGGGGATAAATATCCAAACCATGTTAGATAGTGAGTGCAAAGTCAACAATTACAATAACGTCCTGGTTGCCTTTATCTTTTCAATTTTCTTTAAAGACAGAGTCTCACTATGCTGCCCAGGCTGGACTCTAACTCCTGGCCTTAAACAATCTTCCTTCCTCAGCCTCTCAAGTAGCTGGGACTGCAGGTGCACACTGCTGTACCCAGCCACTTTTGCTTGTTTGTCCTTTTTTGTCAGGATTCATACTGTTGATCAACTTTTTGTTCTCCTCCAAGCCCCTCCTCCCTGGGCCTTTAGTGACACCTGGATCTTCCGGGTTTCCGCCTAACTGTCAAGCAGCTCGTTGGGCTTACCCCTTCTATCAAGTCTTAAATTGGCATTTCTTTGGTCTGTTTCTTTGCTTTGCTACCTTCTTTGGTCTACTTTTCCCTTAAAGCTGTTACCTGGCTGCTCTCATTTACATTCAAGACCCTCCCTACCATACCTTGCATATTGCTATCCAAGTTCCAAACCTGTATTTCTTTTGAGGACCAAACCTATGCTCTCAATTGACTGCAAGAGAATTCTCCTCTCTCAACCATACCACAAAATCATCATGTCCAAAACTGAACTAATTTCCACACAATACCTCAAGTCTATACCCCTTTCTGCATTAGATATCTAAGTGGGTGACATCACTATTTACCTTTCTCAAAATAAACAAACTTGGGTGTAGATCAAGATTCTTCTCTCAATCAAACACCACACCCTGTTAATATTACATCTGAAAATACCTGTTGAATCTATCATTTCTTCTCCATGCTTAGTACTGCTACCATAGTTTGTTATGCCCAGACCGCTTATTCCCCAGAGAAGACCACCAGAGTCCGGAGTCAAAGCCAAGCGGCAAGGATCTTTATTACAGGTTCGAACCTGGAACTTCCTCACTAGTCATGAGACGAGCAGGAAAGTTCCTTAACTGGGCTCCAGACAGCATTTTTATAGTCAGGGGTAAACAGGTACAGAGTCATAGGGGATTTTGTACACATCAGACTTAGGATTGGCTGACATTTGAACAAGGTGATTTGGCTGATTATGATCAGTTCCCGCCATTTCTGGTATTTCGGTTACATTTTGAAACACTGATGACGTTTATCAGGGGCTTGCAGGGTAGGGGTAGGGTAGGGGTAGGGCGGTTACATTTTGAAACACTGATGACGTTTATCAGGGGCTTGCAGGGTAGGGGTAGGGTAGGGGTAGGGCTTGTTTTCCCGGTCTGCTCACCCCGTCTGTTCTGCTTTCTAGATTCCTGGAATTGTTTGCCTAAGTTAGTTCAGGAGTTGTTTTGCAGCCCTGGTCCCTGCTGTCCTGGTCCCTTTCAGTTTTGTTCCTTATGATTTCTTGCCTGTGTTATTATAATAGATCCCTAAGTGGTCTCTTTGTCTACATTCTCACCCCCTCCATTTTATCCCATTGTGCTTTCCAGAAGGAACTTTCTAATTGTAGATCTGATTATGCCTCTCTTGTGGCATGCATCCTATTACTGCCAGGACAGGACCGAGTACCAAGCACCATAGCATGGCAGTGAATGCAGATTAAGACCTCATTCCTGCCCATTTCGTCAGTATATTTTTTTTTTTTTTGAGATGGAATCTCGCTCTGTTGCCCAGGCTGGAGTGCAGTGGCTTGATCTTGGCTCACTGCAACCTCCACCTCCCCAGTTCAAGCAATTCTCCTGCCTCAGCTTCCTGAGTAGCTGGGATTACAGGTGCCCCCAACCATGCCTGGCTAATTTTTGTGTTTTCAGTAGAGACGGAGTTTCGCCATGTTGTCCAGGCTGGTCTCAAACTCCTGGGTTCAAATGATCCACCCACCTCGGCCTTCCAAAGTATTGGGATTACAGACATGATCCACCATGCTTGGCCTTCATCAGCCTTTATGTCTTCACAAGAAATTACATTTCTGCAACTCAGACAACTGTTCTGTTCTTGAAGGAGCACGAGACTACAGGACAGTTATTAAACACATGGACTCTTGAAGCCCAACTGCTTAAGTTGAAATTAAGGCTGTATGTGACACTGGAGAAATACCTCACCTCTCTGACCCATGCTTTTCTCAACTGTGAAAGGGGAATATTATAGTATCTACTTTACAGGATAGTTGAAATGGGTAAGGCACAGGGAATAGCAGAATAGCAAGTGCTCAATATAAGTGGCTGTTGTTCGTATTACCTGTTTTTTTAGTCCCTCAGTCACCTTCTCCTACTGCCTGAACTAGCTAACATCTACTCTTTCTTTAAACCTTAGCTTTCTTTTTTTTTTGAGACGGAGTCTCGCTCTGTCGCCCAGGCTGGAGTGCAGTGGCCAGATCTCAGCTCACTGCAAACTCCGCCTCCCAGGTGTACGCCATTCTCCTGGCTCAGCCTCCCGAGTAGCTGGGACTACAGGAGCCCGCCACCTCGCCCGGCTAGTTTTATGTATTTTTTAGTAGAGACGGGGTTTCACCGTGTTCGCCAAGATGGTCTCGATCTCCTGACCTTGTGATCTGCCCATCTCGGCCTCCCAAAGTGCTGGGATTACAGGCTTGAGCCACTGCGCCCAGCCTAAACTTTAGCTTTCATTGTATGTTCCAGAAGAGTTCTCTAGCCCTATCCTCCAGGCCCTCACTGCATTCCATGCATACCTCTGTCACTGAACTCAACTTAGTTTTGTCTCATTGTTTACCTGGGTGGAGCTCTTTCATCTTTGTCTTCCCCAGCAACAAGCACTAATAATATCTCAGTAATTGTTGAGTGATTTGTTTAATAATGTACGTTGGTGTTTGAATAAATGACTGCTGTAGGTAGCTTGGAAATGGCCTTGGGCAAGAAAAAGTGTTTTTCCATAGGATGGTTAGGAATATTGAATGGATGTGATTACGCTTTAAGGACTCTAAAAATATTAATTATCTGAACAGTTGATGATGGAAGTGGTATTTCCGTCAGATATTACCTTGATGTATAAAAGCCATTTATCTTTGTTTTTCTGCTATCTGGATAGTTATTCTTAGTTACCTATCCTCTGAGATACCACAGAATATACACTTCGGCCGAGAGACATCATGTGATAGAGGAAAGAAAGAGCACTGGGCCGGAAGGCATGAAACCGGGTTCTATTTTGTGTTTATTCTTGACTGCTTTGGGAAAGGAGGCGGCCTATCTGAAATTCAGTGTTCTTGTCTGTCACAGAGGACTGGTATACTTTCTTAGGTTCCTCCTGGCAATCCTAGTCTATGATTTATATCATCTAAATGAATATTGTAGTGATGATTAAATTCTTAGGTACCTTAGTAACTTAATCACCACATCTTTCTTCCTGTTCTCTATTTCTACCAAAAAAAACGAGCAAGTTAACTTGGCTACAAAGTATTTTATTCTAAATAGTTGGAAATATTTTTTAGATGGCTTAAGAAGCACTTACTTGTGTGGCATGGTTGGTGAACAAGAACTTTAGAATTTAATGTCAGATCTTGCTGCTAGAGGAGGTGGAGTGGGAATAGAATGGTGATGAATGAGAAGCCTCTGGTCTTTTGAAGTCAGAAAAATGATACTTTAATGAAGTCATCCACACAAAAATGTTTTAGGTTTGATATCTTGAAAGGAGAACACATTGTGGAGTTGGCTTTAGGTAGCAAGTAACCAGAGAAAATGCCAGAAGACAAAACAAATACATAATATTTAGCAGAATCTAGTTGTAAACAGACTAATAACTCAAAGAAAGACATGAGAAACTTGACTAAATAAGAAGGAATTCCTAAGTTTCAGAAGAGCAAGGCTAGACCTTAAAGGAAGCTTTCATTTTCAGAGTACTAATTAAGCATTTCCGACATGCTTGTGAGGCACTGTTATAGGCACAGTGTGTGTATTAAATCACAACAATCCTGTGAAGTAGGTACTATGACTATACCCATTTATCAGATGAAGAAACTGAGGCACTATAGAACTGTACAGAGTCACATTGCTAATAAAAAGGGCACATAAAATTTGAATTCAGGCAATCCAGCAGAATCTGAATCTTACTGAACAATAAAACCCTCTTATTAAAATTTGCACATTTGAGTTGGAAGGTTTCCCTGGGGCGAAGGAATAGGATAGCATGTTTTGCTTTGTTGTTGTTGTTGTTTTTTTTTTTTAAAGTAGAATTTCCAAAATTTGGGGGCATGGCCAAAATTATTTATCTTCCTAAATCTTCAAAATGTATGGGAATTATTTTTTCCATACCCCATATGTTCAGTCATATAGAAATATCAACTCTGAGGAATGGGTTAGTATAAGATAGTATGTGCAAATATGAAAAAAATTCCTGCATCATGATATCCTTGTAATATATGACCCATCTTTCTTCACATTCTTAGACCCTTCAATGTATGTGAATGGTTTTTTTACTATTAAAATAAATGAAAAAATATAAAAGAGCACTGAACTCCTATTTTCCATGGAGCATTGTAAATTTAGAAAGTTGTCAGAATTGTCAGTTCCATTTTTCTTTTTCAATTTTCAAGACTTTTAAATCTTAATTTTTATCACACAACCAGAAAAAGTATATAAAACATACAGCATAGCTTTAATGAATATTTGTAAGTGAACATTCATGCAGCTTTCATTCCAATCAAGAAAAGAGCATTCCCAACATGCTAGGAGCTCCCTTCTTCTTTAGTACCCCAATCATAACCCATACTTTTCCCCTAAAGGGCCACTATCCTTATGTCAGTGTTGTTTCTAACTCTTCTTAAAATCATCAAATATTCATCAAACCACAGAAGCCCCTCAAAGAAACAAACTGTTCATGACACTTATTAAAGAACAGTGAGTCAGACTTTATTCAAGGAAGGCTACTCAGGACTGTGGAGACAGGTGTAGGGACCACTACAATGTGGTTTTGCAATGGGGAAGATAGATTAGGCTCAATTCCTTATACAACAAGAAAAAATGGGAGTTTATAGACAAGCAGTAGGGGTGAGTGTCAGTGGATGGAAAATTCCTACAGGGAAACACGAGGGTGAGGGTGATTTCTGGCCAAACGGACTTGACAGGATTCTTGCTAAAGGCAGGCCAGGATGATCAGACTGGTCAATGGTAGAGCATAAGGAAACTAACCAGATATAAAGGGTGATCAGATATCAAGTATGGCCAAGCTGACATAACAGGATTCTTGCTACAGTAGGAGAATGCAGAGACAACATGGAAGTCCGAAAGTCAAGGCCTACTTGAGAAGAGAGCTCAGAAAAGGCTGAGTAGTTTGGTCAAGGAGAAAATATTTATCAAGGCTAAAATATGTTTCACTCCATACCAGCAATCCACTGACTTGCTAATTTATTAATCATAAAATTATGGTGTGTGATGCTAGTTTTGTGAGTGAAATTCATTTTTAAAAGTTATCAGTGTTTCAGAAGAAAGATATGCTGCTAGTTCCTCAATAATCATTTCTCTTCACTAAGGAAGAATATCCTGTACTTTATGTAACAAGAGATACGCTGGTATATATTAAACACAATTTCTGTAGAGTCAGTTTCGTGAAATACATTCCACCATTGACAGCTATTAACTGTTCTATTCATAAGTCACAATGAACTTTTGAAATAATTTTCTCAATCTTTGCAATAGAATTATGTAAATATTATTATTGCTGCCTTTTATAGATGATAAAAGAGCTAATATCTTTATGAGTCCTTTTATGGATGTGATGTGGAAATTAGGGTGCAGAGAGGATGGGTGATGTGCTTAGAAACACACAGCCAGGAAGTAGCACTGTCAAGACTCAAAATGAGGTCTCTGCTTTCAACCCTTTCCACTTGATCATTCTGCTTCTTTTAAAATAAAATGTTTAACAGCCATCTTTTAACTTTTCAAAGAAACAAATAGTTTACTAGGTGCTTTTCATTAATATGAAAGACTTCATAGCTGCCCTGTCAGATAGGCAGATTGGGAGATTTTAGCCTCATTTGGTGAAAACAAAAAAATCCTGAGGTTCAAAGATGAAAAGTGATCAAATTAAGTAACATGACTTGTAGGTGGTGGAGTATGGCTTGAAATGTTTTTTATGTGGATTCCACAGTGGGGTTGGAGAAGAAAGAAAAGAGGGCCCACTGAAGTATCACTTTCTTTTCTCCTTCTGCTGCAGGATTTTTGCTTCTTAGCTCAGCTAGGTCTGGGTCTTCCTTGTCTCATGACCAGGAAGAATTAGGCATGTGGCTGTCAAAGAGTGAGTGGGGTAGAATTTATTAAACAAAAGGAAAGATCTCAACAAAAAGAGGGGAAGCGGGGGGGTGGTTCCCCTACCTGAAGACAGGAAGTTCCCCTAATATGGCTAGGCCCAGGGTTTTTATGGGCTCAGAATAGGGAGTGTGTATTGTTTGGTTTTTGAGTATGTAAAAAAGATCAGAGCTAAGATACCAGTCAAAGGTGCACATGACAGTGTGGAAAACCAATTAGGAAAGGGTAGGTGTATGTCAAACAGGTGAAGGATGGGGATCAATCACAGGAAAGTGTGCCAAATGGGAAGACGAGTTCTCAGTCTGGTCCAAGGATTTACCCAGGACAGTTTCCAGCTTGAAGGTTGGGTTTCACTGAGGACCTGCCCCTAACTGCTTAGGCACTTCCTATCACTTTCTTTTTTTTTTTTTTTTTTTTTTGAGCCGGAGTCTCGCTCGGTCACCCAGGCTGGAGTGCTGTAGCCGGATCTCAGCTCACTGCAAGCTCTGCCTCCCAGGTTCATGCCATTCTCCTGCCTCAGCCTCCCGGGTAGCTGGGACTACAGACGCCGCCACCTCGCCCGGCTAGGTTTTTGTAGTTTTTAGTAGAGACGGGGTTTCACTGTGTTAGCCAGGATGGTCTCGATCTCCTGACCTCGTGATCCGCCCGTCTCGGCGTCCCAAAGTGCTGGGATTACAGGCTTGAGCCACCGCGCCCGGCCGGGTCTTGAATTTTTAAGTGAGAGACTTATTTATTAGAGAGGTTAATATTAAGGCACGGGGACTACTGGAGTATTTTTGAAATATCCTAAAAAGCAATGGTAACTGAAGAGAAGAAAACATCAAGAAAATGAATTATTACATTGCTTTCAAGGTCAGTTAGATAAAAACACAGTTTCATTTCTTCTAAGCATTTTTTTTCTTTAACCCCAGTATTCCTAATTTGGGGGTATTTAGGGATAATATTTGCCTCTATTTCATTTACCAATAATATATGAAGACTAGAAGAGTCTATGCCTCATCTGGTTTTCAAACACCTTTCTTGATTCTCCTGCCTGTTATGCCTCAAGGAGGCATATACAATTCTTTTCACAAACATCTGGCACCTATTTTAATAAAATAACAAGCACATGCCTTGTAGCACTTCAAGAAGAAAAGGAAGGTAGAACTAAAAACAAACCATTATGGGGTACTGCATCTCTATAAAGGTAAGGAGACTTCATGAAATAACTCAAATGGATCCAGGGGGACCAAATTTTATTAATAGTAATTTATAGTACTAAAAGGTTAGAACTGATAGCTAATTTTAAAATCATTTCCTAACTACAAACCTTAAAGTGACAATGATGTCAGTGCATTGCATTCCTCTTTCAAATATTTACTCACACGTGAAGATGACAATTAGAAAAGCCAAGCCAAGCAGGATTTTCACAGCCCAGTCTTTGTCTCAGAAGGACTCTGTGCCTTTTTTTTATATCCATTCAAACTATTTTGAGATTTTATATGCCTAGACTCAATCATAAAATTGAATTCAGATATAACCTTTTGCAGTATGTGGAGCTAATGAAATCACCCCAAAGGTCATTTACTTAAGCAATAAGCACTTCAAATTGATCATGATCAGTTAAACTATCAACTCCAAGTAATGATTTTTTTTGTCTCTTTTTCTTTTTTCTTTTGGTACTTACTCAAGTACCAGAATTAGAAGATTGGTTTGTCCCTGGTGTTTAATATCCAATTTTCTACCAATCACAACACAAGACATGCTCTGTTAGATTTATGATACTCTTAAAATGAGTTTTATTTTACAAGTCAAGGTACAATCACCAATTTTGTTGACTTATTATTACAAACTATGTAAAGCCTTAGATAAAAAGCAAAAAAGAGATAAATCTGTATATCTCACATCTGATAATTATGTATTATAGGAAAATTTGCAAAATGTAAGGATTTGAATGTAGGCATATGCATGACAATAAAGGACACTATTTCAAATTCAATATTTTTAGCTCGGTTTTCAAAATCAATTTTTATTTCCTATGTCTCTAATAACATTGGATAAGTCAAACTGTGTATAATAATATTACATATCATTTCAATTCAATCAAATAATAATTATGTCAGTAAACTTGGTGAACCAAATTTATATACTCTTATAATTAGTTATATATTATAATTTCTTTAAAAATTTCTAGGAATCATGGGACAGAACTTTAGCATTATAATTAAAAGTTTGATTTCAGATAACTCTATATGAATATTATAAATATCACATGAATATGTATCACCGTCTCATCTTTATTTTTTATTTGAAAGATAAATTTTGCGCTAGATCATAGCATATGGCCCGTTCTGTAGAATTTGAGCAAAGAGAATAAGGAGTGGACATTCAAATTATTAGTGGTGTTACCTAGTCAGCAACCACGGCAAAGCAACTGATGGTTGTTGAGTTGAAAAGAATTACTGAAATAAGGTTTGGGGACTTTGGATTTATTTATTTTTTCCTGTTATGGACTACATTCAAATGCATCAAACAGCATCTCTTTTATTAGGAACAGAGATCAAAGAGGAAACTAACATTAAATAGATAATGGTGCCTCCGATAGAACCTTAAAGTAACGGTCTACTTACTTCTCAAATTCCAAATACACGATTTATAGAACCATCTACTGTTCTTTCACCAATATTTAGTTTTATTTATCAAAAATCCTTTTTTAAATTTTGTATTCTGACATGGTTTGGCTGTGTCCCCACCAAATCTCATCTTGAATTGTAGTTCCCATAATCCCCATCTGTCACGGGAGGAAACCAATGGGAGGTAATTTAACTATGGGGGTGGTTACCTCCATGTGTTCTTGTGATAGTAAGTTCTCATGAGATCTGATGGTTTTATAAGGGGTTTTTTCCCCCTTTTGCTCGGCAGTTCTCCTTCCTCTGCCATGTGAAGAAGAATGTGTTTGCTTCCCCTTCCACCATAATTGTAAGTTTCCTGAGCCTCCCCAGCCATGCTGAGGAGTTTATGTGAGTCAAATAAACCTCTTTCCTTTAGAAATTACCCAGTCTTGGGTATGTCTTTATTAGTAGTGTGAGAACAGACTCTCTAAGGTTTTCATTTTGGCTGAATATTTGTATAACTAACATAATGATGATGGCTGGGTGCGGTGGCTCACACCTGTAATCCTAACACTTTGGGAGGCTAAGGCGAGTGAATCACCTGAGGTCAGGAGTTTGAGACCATCCTGGCCAACATGGCGAAACCCCATCTCTACTAAAAATACAAAAATTAGCCGGGTGTGGTAGTGTACACCTGTAGTCCCAGCTACTTGGGAGGCTGAGGTAGGAGAATCACTTGAACCTGGGAGATGGAGGTTGCAGTGAGCAGAGATAATGCCTCTGCACTCCAGCCTGGGCAACAGAGCAAGAGTTCATCTCAAAAAAAAAAAAAAAAAGATGATACTGTTTTAGTTATTTTTTTTTTTGCATCATTTAGATAATTTGTTTTACATCCCACATGTAATACATAAGCAAATCCTGTTGGTTTTGCCTTCAAAGTGTATCCTAATCCAACCATTTATCATCACTTTATCTCTACCACCATGTCCCAAGTCATTACACCTCCCACCTGGATCACAGCAAGTACTCCTAACAGTTTTCCTTATTTCTTTTTTTTTTTTTTTTTTGAGACAGAGTCTCGCTCTGTCGCCCAGGCTGGAGTGCAGTGGCCGGATCTCGGCTCACTGCAAGCTCTGCCTCCCAGGCTCCCACCATTCTCCTGCCTCAGCCTCCCGAGTAGCTGGGACTACAGGCGCCGACACCTCGCCCGGCTAGTGTTTTTGTAATTTTTTTTAGTAGAGACGGGGTTTCACCGGGTTAGCCAGGATGGTCTCGATCTCCTGACCTCGTGATCCGCCCGTCTCGGCCTCCCAAAGTGCTGGGATTACAGGCTTAAGCCACCGTGCCCGACCCAGTTTTCCTTATTTCTAACCTGGTTCCTGATAGTATGCTTTTCACAAAACAGTACATCTTTCAACATTAAACTGGATTATGACACTCTGCTGCTCAAAAGCCTCCAATGACTTCCACGTCGCACTTAGAACAAAATCCTAAGTCGCCCATCATGGCCTATAGGGATTTGCCTGAACTTGCTCCAGGTTTTCTCTGCACCCTTGTTTCCCACCACTCTTCTGTGTTCCACCCGTCTCTCCCTCTTGCAACTATTGAACACAAGCAAGCTCTTCTCAGCATCACCTCCACCTGGAAGATTATCCTCCCAAGTACACGTAGTTTGTCCTTTTACCCTATCTTGGTTTCCTCTCAAATATCAGCTTCTCAGAAAAGCCCTGCCTTACTCTCCTATCTCGAATGGGTCTACCTTCTATTATTCTGCGCTCTCATTCTACATTAGTTTTTTTTCATAGTACGTATTGCTATTTAAAATAATAGTATTGGTTAATTGGTTGATTGGTTAACTGTCTGGCTGCCCCAATATGTCTGACTGCCCCAGAATGTGAGGTCCTGTAAGTCAAGAACTTTTTTTCTCTCTTCTTATTTTTTAGACTAGTCTATACCTGGGAAGTAGAACTAGTGCCTAGAACATAGAGGCACTTGATGAAAAAATATGTTGGATTATTTGAGGATGAATTTTCTTTTTAATAGAATGTGACATAAATACCTCCATTTTTTTCCCCCCAGGGATCCCAGGACCTTACTCCTTTCTATTATAATGATAGAAATGCCACTATTGTAATACTAGCATTTACTAATGTTTGTATCTGTTTTCAGGAATGTATCTTATCTCTTTATCTAACTGGTGTTTTGAAACCAGCATCCCACTGCTTTAACCATTATAGTTTTATGATACATTTTATAACTGACAGTGTAAGTTCCCTCTCTAATACTCTTTCCAAATTCTTATTTATTCTTGCTGATTCTTCTTAATTTTGCCAGATGATCATGAGAACAACCAATTCAAACGAGTAATGTTTTAACTGGAATTGTGTAGAGCTACAAATTAGTTTGGAAATGTTTTTGCATTTCTTTTTACAATGATGAATCTTAAGATTCAAGAGAAATATGTCTCTCCATTTATTCAAGTCCTGTTTTGCAGCTCAGTAAAACTTTGTTGTTGGCCAGGCGCAGTGGCTCATGTCTGTAATCCCAGCACTTTGGGAGGCCAAAGCAGATGGATCACCTGAGGTCAGGAGTTCGAGACCAGCACAGCCAACATGGAGAAACCCTGTCTCTACTAAAAATACAAAAAGTAGCCAGGCATGGTGGCATGTGCCTGTAGTCCCAGCTACTTGGGAGGCTGAGGCAGGAGGATTTGCTTGAACCCAGGAGGTGGAGGTTGCAGTGAGCTGAGATCGCACCAGTGCACTCCAGCCTCGGCAACATAGCAAGACCCTGTCTAAAAAACAAAACAAAAAAAACTGCAAAAAGTAAAACTTTGTTGTTTTCTTCATTTCCATATATTTCTTATTACAGTTATTCCTAGGTTTTTTATATTTTACCTATTACATATAAGTTATTTCCAACTGACATTGAGCTTTATTTTTTATTTATTTATTTTTTTCTTTTATTTGAGTCAGAGTCTTGCTCCATCGCCAGGCTGGAATGCAGTGGCACAATCTCTGCTCACAACAACCTCCACCTTCCGGGTTCAAGGAATTCTTCTGCCTCAGCCTCCCAAGTAGCTGGGATTACAGGTGCGCACCACCACACCGGGTTGTATTTTTAGTAGAGATGGAGTTTCACCATGTTGGCCAGGATGGTCTTGATCTCTTGCCCTCATAATCCGCCTGCCTCGGCCTCCCGAAGTGCTGGGATTACAGGCGTGAGCCACCACGCCCGGCCAAGATTGAGCTTTAAGTGATATTTTCCCAGTGAGTCCTGCCTGATTTCTCTTTGTGCTTTGTAACTGAAGATCTGAATGCATGTTAGATTAATTATTTTCAAACAGGAATTACCTTTTTAAAAAATAACTCCTTATTTTACTGTTTATGGGCTTAATAAAGATAAAATATTGTATTCTAAAATGTTCACATCATGGGCATTTGCCCATGTTTCTCTTATTCCCTATGACCTTTATCAAAATAACTGAGAACTTGTCGTTTGTATTTATACAAAAATTGCTTAGCAGTCGAACATTTTATTAATCATTTGCACAGAAAAATACATCAAAAATCAGTTTAACACTATTCAAAAAATTACAAGTCATTTAAAATCAATTTTTGGGAAAAAAAGAACTTGTTTCTTTTTCAAATATGCAGATAAAAAGAATTTTCTGTATTGTGTCTAGCAAGCAAACAACTCATTCCTTTTAAAAAAGTATAGTATAAGCGTTGAAAAGTTAAACTGAAAGAAAATCAGTAGGCCATAAAGTATAGAAAAGTATAATAGATATAAAAATAATTCAAAACTATGTATTTACCCCATCCTTTATTATCTGTACATTTTATAGGCTTAGTTTATATATATAGCAAAACTGGCTGAGAACTGTGGCTCATGCCTGTAATCCCAGCACTTTGGGAGGCCTAGATGGAAGGATCACTTCAGCCCAAGAGTTTGAGACCAGCCTGGCCAACGTAGCGACACTCAGTCTCTATGAAATTTTGTTTTAAAGTTAGCTGGTTGCTGTGGAGTGTGCTTGTAATCCCAGCTACTTGGGAGGCTGAGGTGGGAGGATCACTTGACCCCAGGAGTTTGGGGCTGCGGTGAGCCATGATCATGCCATTGTATTCCTGCCTGGGCGACAGAGTGAGACCCTGTCTCTAAAATAAATAAATAAATGGCAAATCTATGTCACATGAGTCAGAAATTACATCCAACACTTGAACCTTACAAATTTCTTTTGTTCCTGTTTATCTGTAAAATTTCTGCACATAACAAATGTTCCTTTTATTTCATGTTATTGCTGTTGCTTTTCATGTTCAAGTACTACAGTATTCTGAACACTAGTACCAGACACTCATATCAGATACTGCCCTGGAGAAGGTCAAGGGCTCCGAAATATAAATTATCCTCATTAATCACTGTAAATAGAGAGTTTCGGGATAAAATTATTTAAAATATGTTATAATATGAATAACCAAAGACGGCCACTTGCATACTGTGGTTTGTAAAAACTGCTCATGACACCTTCTTAGTGAAGATTTTGTCCCCCAAATAAAGATGATCTTTGAATACAGTGATGTCATATTAGCTGGTGTGGAGCTTCAATAATTCTGTGATGTTTCTTGAGAGAAGAGGGTCAGCTGGAGTTTCTGAAACCCGTATTTTTGGTTGTCGTTCCACATCGCAAAAATAAAATCCCTCTCTTCATTTGTGTCATGTACACCTTGCTTTTCTTGATGATGTGAATGATTAATACAAACTGTCACATTGATAGCTGATTTTAAAACGCTCATTTAAAAAGATCTTAATTTCTGGGGTGGGATTTAATTTCTTAGAGTGGGGGCAGGGAGCAGCGCAGCCCCAGCGAATGTGCAAGAGCAATATGTGGAGTCAACGACACTTGTCTTTGAGAACTTGCGGGTAGGGGACTTTAAATTAAATATTAACATTTTAAAAATGAGGTCTGGGCTGGTTGTCACAGCACAGAGGAGACCTAAATTGGGCTGTAGCGCTGAGGTCCCTGGCTCCACTGCGCTGAGACAGGGCGCAAAGTGATCTGCCTGTGGAGGGGGGTGGGGTTGCAACTTCATTTTCCTCTGACATATTTTGTTGGCTGATTAATAGGCTGACACTAATTTAGGTCTCAGAAGACTAGGATGTTCTGTAACAGGATAGAGAAGGAAGCAGGGGAGGAGAAAAGGGGGAATAACAGAATGTGGGATGTCTTGGAATTTGGGCCTAGGGAAACCCAGGGCATATTTTAAAGACCTTACCCGCTAGCAAATTGAGAATGAAAAAGCCAGCGCCTTAAACAATTAATTTTGCTAATCATGCAATCTAAATTGTCACACTTAAGTATCTCAATGTTGACCTGTTTAGACAATATGCCTTAATCCACAGGGGAGTAGTTTCAGTAGATCATGTTTAAGTTAGCTAATTAATATCAAAAGCAGTGTGGAATTGACTAACAGGTAATTTAATCAAAAGATAATTAAAACTATTGAAATTTATAAATTATTATTTAATTAATATTAGTTAATATTATCATTTTCAAAGTTTGAATTATGCTGATTAAAGGGTTCTCTCATAAACACCACTGAAAATTAATTACAAATTAATATAATCTGCTGAAACATCCTCTTAATGGACTTCCAGCTATTCTTGACTTTTGCAATAAATAAACATTAGACCCCGTACTGCATCCCATCTTCCTGAGTATGTTAGGCATTCTGAAAATATTGAGGCCTTCAACTCCCTGGGTTTCTGAGGGAATGCACACGTACATTAGCACCTTTAATAGCAGAGAGGTTGATGCTTTTGCTGGGGTGGAGGCTGAAGGGCAGTGGGGGTGGGCAAACAGGGAGGAGTTCCACTAGCCAGTGCCTTTTTGGCTCCTCAGCATGGCCTCCTTATCTGTGTAGAGGAGCTTCCAGAAGATAGTTGGGCGGGACATTAGAGGAGACAGTTCTAATGTGGAATGTTGCTCTTGGCCCTTTGTTTCTTCCTGCACTTTGCTATAGTCCCTCTCTGCGGGTGAATTCATTAAGAATCATGTGCAAGGATTCAGGTAAGCATGTTTGGGGAGCCTGAGAAAATCAGACCTTGTGAAGGAAACCTAATAGCCTATGATAGAGCTGTGTTATATTACATATATTTGCAGAGAATATAGAGAAATAAAGGAGAAGTCAGGGGTAGGGTTGTAGGGAATAGATGTTTTCTCCCCTCTTATTTACCATAGAAAACCAAGCTAATAACACATCCAGAGGAAATGTTCTTCGTATTATATTAGGGAATAGGCAATTCTTTCCATACTAAAGTGGGCAAATACCCTCTAGAGCCTTAGAACACTGTAGATAACTCTTTATTGTTGCCTCTCCCAGTATTTAATTTTTGACTGTAAAGGGACCTAGAAAGAGGAAATGGAAGCTGGAAAGCTGAGCCAAAGGGAACTCTCTTTGGTCATTGAGGATTTGTGCTATTAACCTTTCCTAATAAACCGAGCATGTAGAGCCTCCCCCTCCTCCTGCCCCCAGTGTATAGCATCTAGCACTTTTGGAGTTGCCCTGTAAATATAAAATGACCTTGCTGCCTGTATTTATGAGGCAGTTAGATGCTGAATGGGATGTCATATAACCTAATACTCCATATAGAAGCTTCTGCTGAAATGTATATGCAGTAAAGACAGATTTACAACTGCCTTGAGTTTCCCTTTGAATTTCCAAGATTTATCTGAGCTTAAGGTCTCAACATTAGTTTAATGCTGCCAGAGCATTTTTCAGAATTCATGCTAGAGCAGGATCTTGGGACTAGTGCAGAATTTCCTTTGATGAACATATGCTTTTGGTCTCTCACTTTCTCCAGAGGCTTTGACTGAATTTGAGGGTTATGGTCTTCATTTTGTTTTAGTCACTGACCATGGGCCACTATCAAAAATGCTTTTTCTTAATTGGAGCATTTTGGGAAAACTAATGAAGGAAAATCTTATCCCTTAAAAATTGAATCACAGCTGTAGTAGTAGATAAGACTGACATATTCAGTTCTTAGAAAGAGACAATCAATGTTGAATGCATCAGGTGAGTTCATTTCTGGAGCTTGGCTTTAATAGCTTATAAAGAAGATTGATTAAGTTCTTGTCTGATAGATCAATAGTGGAATGAAACTGAGCTTCCCTCCTTCCCCTTGTAAGTGTGGATTCCCTATCTGCCTGGAGGCACAGAAAAGGCAAACATTTGTGCCTTGCTTTTCTTCAACATGTTATTAACAGCAGCTATTATAATAGGGACAATATTTATGAGTTATCTAGATTGATTTATTATTTATTAAACATTTGAGAAAGTTTATTAGTTCATCTAACAAATAAGTCTATTTCTTTATGTTGCTATGAATAATTCTGGCCTAGATAAGGATAAAAGTGATGACATTGAAAACACAGAGAAACTTCATGGATTTAAATCTTGAGATTCCGAATCTGCTCTTTATGCTCATTTGTGTAGCAAAAATTAGTTTATGAATGTATAAAATTTTGGTTTGTATGTTTGTGTTATATTTTTAATGTCGAATAGTTTTTTATTAAATTATATATTTTGTTATGTTAATATAAGATGCATATACATAATTTATGTATTTAGTTTTTAATTAATTTAATTTAATTTACATAATGTACACACTTCTCTTCAGATTTTTTTGTTATTTTCTTTCTCTTTTTCTTTAGCCTCGTGGAATAAATCATGGCTGTTGAAATGAAGCTGTGAAGCATGATGATTAGATAATTATTAAAAGTTGTCCATAATGATTAACATGCATTTATTTGTAAAATATTTTTTAAAAGCACTATCTCTAATTGCTTTTATAAACTGGGTAGACCTTTTTTCACTTCTTAAGCTGCTCTCCTACCATTTACATGTAACTAAATTCTCCTCTGATTTCCATGTGCTCCAAGAATAAAGACCAAAAGCCTTTCCCAGCCCCATATGGCTTTGTGTAATCCAAACCTTACTTATTACTTCAGCCTCCAGTTACACCACTCCCTGACTCACTGCCTTTCGTTTTCCTGCTATGTAGCCATTGAGACATTTTCCCCCCTTCTGCGGTGAACTCTCTCTCTCTGTGATCCTTCCTCCTTTTACCTGGTCACCTCTTATTTGACCTTAGTCAGCAGTTCATTCTTCACTTGCCCTGGGAAGCCTTCTTTCATTCCTCAAAGGCACATGATGCTCTTCGATGGTCTCACGTGACATCTTGAACCACAGTTTGCAGAATGCCTTTCTTAGTTTAATTAGTTGATCAATGTCTACGAGGACAAGGGCTAAGTCTATTTTTTGCTCATCTCTGCAATACAATAATAAGCAGGTAATAATAGAATTCCTGGCACCTAGTAGATACTCAAAAAGTATTTATTTAATAATGAATTAGTGTTGGCCATGGTACCACTTTGAACTGTCCTTCTGCTTTAATCAAGTCTTCTCCCCCCTTTTAAAGAACAAGAAGAACTGTTGAATGCAAGGAGAACATTTTATGAAATGTATACACCAACTAACATTGCCTCTGATGGCTGAGTAACTGAATGAATCTATTCCTCAAGGGAAAAAGAATCACATGATTTAATAAAGGCTACTACTGAAGATTGATTCATATGTAAGTTCCTTCTTCTCTTAGAGAAAATCAGGAAGGTTTGTGTGTGTGGACGGGATGAGAGAGTGGAGATATAGTGACAAAAATGTTTGTGTTTGCATACTCCCAGTAGAGGACCAGGAGAAGGAATCATAGTATTGTAAGAGTAAATACAGTGTTTTCCTCTGTGGCTTTGTTGAAGCGCAAAGGTCTATGACCCACATCAAGGTGAGATTAAAATACTTTTATGCAGCATCAGAAATAATTGTTTTTAGGGAGGATAATAGCCCATGGAGAGTAAAAGGGTGTTTCAGAGAAGCATGTCTCTTCACACCTAAAAGCACTCTTTTGGATACAAAGGGAAGAACAGAAAGGAATTTATGAAACGAACAGATACAACTTACATAATTGGGCAATATTGCAACCACAGATTATTCTGAGGTTAAAAATGATATGTTAAGAATACAAGAAGTTTTTCAAGTAAGAGAAATTGTTCTTTTCTACCGTCTTTGCTTCATCTCTTTTTACATAGCTTTCATCTCATTCGCTTTTTCTTCTTCTTGAATTTCAAAAGAAAATGTGAATACAGTACTTTCTAGGCATAGTGTTTCTTAACTTTCAGAAGTTGTAATGAGACCAAGTGGACCAAGATGAACATTCAGTGCCTGCTTCGTCTCCAGCTCTGTCCTTGCTTTGTTTTTAAATGGCCAGGGCAGCCTTCTTGACCAGTTATAAAATAGCAATAATGGCCGGGCACGGTGGCTCATGCCTGTAATCCCAGCACTTTGGGAGGTCGAGGCAGGCAGATCACCTGTGGTTGGGAATTCGACACCAGCCTGACCAACATGGAGAAACCGGTGTCTACTAAAAATACAAAACATTTGCCAGGTGTAGTGGCACATGCCTGTAATCCCAGCTACTCCGGAGGCTGAGGGAGGAGAATTGCTTGAACCTGGGAGGCGGAGGTTGCAGTGAGCCGAGATCGCGTCATTGCACTACAGCCTGGGCAACAAGACTGAAACTCCATCTCAAAAATAAAGAAATAATTAAAAATAAAATAACAATAAATGTTTCTACCCTGACAGGTTTTTAAAACAGAAATACTTTAAACTTTCAGAAATATTATTTACAGTAAAAGTTGTAGATATGGTTTAAAATTACATTAAATTATTATTACATACATTAACATTACTATTACATATTAGCCGAAGTTGAAAGCACAGAGAGGTGTGTTTTATTTTACAACGAAGGCCTTTGTATGCTGCAATAACAGCAAGTATGTAATTTTTAATTAAACAGTCTTACTGATTTTTTTAATAGTAGCATATGTATGGTAATATGAGAGGGAAAACTTTGGGATTCAGCCCTTTTCATGGTTTCAATGGCTTGATAAGATACAGTAGTGTTTGCATTTACTTTGGAACTTTGTCTTATCAAATGATTTTTTGATGAAAGCCATTAGTCTGATCTGGCACAGCATAAAGTTTATATTACTAATGTCTTTTAAAAATAATTTGAAATATACAAATTTCTAACTTTGGCTGGTTGCAGTAGCTCACGCCTGTACTAGCACTTTGGAAGGCCGAGGCAGGTGGATCACTTAAGGTAAGGAGTTCAAGACCTGCCTGGCCAACATGGTGAAACCCTGTCTCTACTAAAATTACAAAAATTTAGCCAGGTGTGGTGTTGCTGTGATCCCAGCTACTTAGGTGGCTGAGGCACAAAAATTGCTTGAACTTGGGAGGTGGAGGTTGCAGTGAGCTGAGATTGTGCCACTGCACTCCAGCCTGGGTGACAGAGCAAGACCCTGTGTCAAAAAATAAATAAAAATAAATAAAAATTCTGACTTAAAAGGCTCAAATAAAACATTGGCTCTGTGGGGAGATACATTTGCCTTCTCCTTTAGAAAATATGGACAGAAAAGGAATATGATGAAGAGTATTTGGCAATTTTGTAGTTGCTTTTATTTCTGTTTCACTTGAGCAGTTTATTGTCATGTTTTAATGAACATGAATTAAAATATGAAGAGTGATTATGGATCTATTTTGGGGTTAGTGTTTTGCTATCATAGACTTATATTTTCTTTGCTCCAAAAGCTTTATTTGATAAAGATATAAACTGACTCCTTTGACAACTGGTAAAGTATTCTGCATGAATGTTTCTCAACCTTATTTGAGCCAATAATCTCTTTACATTATAAACATTTTATAACTCCACTTACTATCCTGAGATGAAATTCATATTTAACATAACTTGCTACACACATAAATATTTTAAAAACTTAATGTAATTCCCTAATTGTTGTGAAAGAGTTAAGAAAAGGGAACGTGATTTATAATAAAATAATCCGTATCTCAGGATGTAAATGCATGGTGGGACTAGATCGGAAGATGGAGCAAGTTGGCAGGGCTTGCCTGTGTATGACTGCTATGACTGTGACCATTGCTGGTAGAGCTGTGATGTATTGGCTACCAGGTGAGGTGAATTACCAAATGATGCATAATTCTTGGTAAAATTATAAAAAACAGGATATAATCTTCCCTTGGTTACCTGGTAGTTGTAGTTCCAGAAAATTCTGTTTACGTTAAACTTTTGGCAAAATGCATTTTTTTTTTTACTTTTAAAAAATGCTTTGTGTTTATATGTAAAATGGGTTATTTTTACATAATAATTATTTTTCCACTGTATGAATGTTTTTCAAGATAATAGAAAATTATTCAGGATATGGGTCAGTTTTTGTTGTATATGGGATTGATTTCCTTATTATAAGACACGTAGCATCCCTGGCCTCTGCCTGCTAAATGCCAAAAAGATGCCCCCGATCATTGTAACAACCAAAAAGTTTCCCACATTTTCCAAAAAGACCCCTAGTGTTTTCCATTGAGAACCACGTAATATACCAATGAATACTGCTGTATCCTAGATAAAGTAGATAGTGGCTCTTACTCCAAGCTAAGTATTATGAAGTCTTTCATATTTAGGTTTAATTACAATAAGTAAATAGGATAAAATCATGTAAATATACAATATGATTTTTATCAAAAGATTAATTTTCAACTTGAAGGTACCTGAAATCATAACAGATCCTCTAGTGATGAACTTGCAACCATTTCTAGACTAAGAATTTTTAGAAGAAAAATGATTTTGGGATTTTGAGAATGTTGGCCATAAAAGTCCCCTAAAATTCTGCTAAAAAATTATCACGACCTCAACCAAAAGACATATGCCTTAACAGTGAACTGAGGCCAAAAGGGGAGCAAGACAAAATGTGCATGGCACATGCTTTAGGGAAAAACCAGTTGTAGTGTGATATGAGTTGGGTTCCCTGGGATACAAACTTGGAGACAGCATTTTGGGTGCAGGATATTTATAAGGGACCCCTGGGGATCAACACCTGTGCAATCAAGATTGGACAGAAGGAGAAGTCAAGCTGTGATACTGTTTTAATATCCACTTTTGATGACCTCGTGGGAGCTCCAGACCTAGGATAGCCTCTCAGAGTTGGACCAGGGTGTTCAGATATTTATAGTTTCAACATGACAGTTGTTGTGTATAGACTGATCAAAGAAGGAGTATGAATTTGAGCAAGTCCCCTCTTTGAAACTGAGTTGATCCTGAAAGCCCTGACAGCAGGAGCCTGTCTGCTGACAGCACACCCAGCAGAGAGGGCAACAGGTCTTTTATTGAAGGGAGACCTGCATGACACATCACAGTATTTACCACATAGATCTGGGCATCTGTTCAACTGGAATCCAAAAATTCAGGTTGGCAAGGATACCTGTGGGATCTGCTCTTTGAATGGGAAGCTGTGGCAGCAAGAACCTCTGGCATAGGTCATATTAATGGCAATATTTGCAATTATCATTATTCCAGAAAGATCTAACTATACTGAAAAAGAGAATGTGAGTATAGAGAAAGAGTTCAGGCACCAGGAGCATAATAGTGGTCAGAGAACCAAGTCCAGGACCCCAGGCGGATTAGCTGGAGTTCAGGCAGGGTGTCAGCCCCAGTGGGGAAGAAAGAAACCAAGGAGCTGGAATACCCTCTGTAAGTTGAGACACAAGGATAGCCATATGGCCTGGAAAAAGATGACAGGTTTGAGGAAATAGTTTGCATGTCAGAGGGAACACTTGAGGGACCCTGTCCAGAGGGAGGGATATGTCCAAATGCCCCATGTCTGAGTCAGGATAGGCTCAAAGGTTGGCCAACACTGCGCATCTGCGAAGATTTTTATTACTGTTGATTGCGTCAGGTGAAATCAACAGCAGCTAAGAAAAAGGAGAAACACATTACAATGTGACAAGTATAAACAGTGGAAAATCACTGTGGTTTGAAGAAACAAGGTTTGGTTGAAGTAATAGTCCTAGCAAACTTCCTGCCTGGACTGTTTTTAGAGGATTTGGAAAAGCCAAGTAGCTGTCATCTCAAACTAAAGAAATCTGAGGTCTGTGTCTCCTAAAGAGTGGTGACTGTGGAACAGTAACGCAAAAGATCAGACTTCAATCTTCATGTTTCTCCTTTTGATGGGCACACAATCCAAATTCTAGATTTTAAGGTCCTGCACAATTTCATTTCACCCATGTGTCCTTCCTTATTCCCGGGCCCCTTTCTTGAGACATGCTCCCTTTCTCCTCCAGTGCCTTACTGCAGCTTCTCCAGCTTCTCCAGCTCTTTGCTCCAATCCCAGCCATCTGGGCTCATTTCAGATCACACCTTCCCTATGGAGATGACAAAATCTGCTCTACTGTAATGATGCTGGCAAAGCTTAATTGTTCTTCACTTATTTCATGACTGTTTGTTTTATCTTCCCAGCTAAGTAAATTGCAGTTGTTTTGAAAGAAAAGATTGGCTGGGTATGGTGGCTCATGCCCGTAATCCCAGCACTTTGGGAGGCCAAGGCAGGCAGGTAACTTGAGCCCAGGAGTTTGAGAGCCTGGCTGGCATGGTGAAACCCCATTTCTACAAAAAATACAAAAATTAACCAGACATGGTGGTGTGTACAAGTAGTTTCAGCTACTTGGAGGCTGAGGTGGGAGGCTCACTTGAGCCTGGGAGGCAGAGGCTGCAGTGAGCTGAGATTGTGCAACTGCACTCCAGCCTGGGTGACAGAGTGAGATCTTGTCTCAAAAAAAAAAATTGGAAAGATCATGTCAAAAGTTTCCTTTATATCCTTCACAGTGCTCAGAAAAGAACTGGCCACCAGGTGGCTGCTAGATAAACAGAAATCTATTGATTGACTCAGCCTGAGAATGTGTATTCAAATTCACATTTCCTGAATTAGCAGACATGGTCTTGCTTTTAAAATTAACTTTATAAGATCTCATGTTTTCTTATATCTGATGGTAATGAAAATGTCTCACCTCAAACTTGTGAAAATATGAATTTCTATGAGCATAATTTTTCCTTCCTTTTTTAGTGAGTATGTTTCATACTGTAGTCAAAATTTTAGATCTGAGAATTAACTTCTGTTTTATTACAGTGTGGCAATGCCACCTATTCATTGCCCTGAGAGATGCCTGCCCTGTCATCTGTCCGATGATCAGGACCCAAACTGTACTAAGTAGTAGCTATAGGGCGACATTAACTATTCTAGGGAATGTGTTTCTGTGGGAGAATCTGAGTTCAGGACTAAGAGGACATCTTTCACTTGTAACATCTTGTTCCGTCTGTGTTATTTAATTAGAGACAACTTCATACTATTAAGGGCTACTACTCTTGGATCAGATGCTGTTTTTTAAAGCTCAGTCCCATAAACCCCTATAGTCCACAAACATCATTTCCTTTTTGTGATACCTCTACAATATGAAGATTATATTCAACTCTCCTGGTTAATTCATTAATCTTATGCTTTATTCTTGACTTTATTCAAGGGGGTTAGGCATCGAGATAGGTATAGAGACCACTGTAATGGAGTCTTGCAATGGAGGAGAGACACTGAACTCAACTCCAAATATAACAAGAACAAGTGGGGATTTATAGGCAAGGAGCAGGGTGAGCAGGGTGAGGATCAGTGGATAGAAAATTACTAAGCGGAGAATTTAGGGGTGAGAGATTCTTATGAGAGCATCTCAACAGAATTCTTGCCCAAGGCAGGCCAGGATAATAAGATATCCAGGGTGGTTAGACACCAAGGGTGAGGAGGTTTCCCTCCTGCTCAAACTGGATTGTACAAAGACAGAGAAGAAAGACCAAGGTCAAGCCTAGATTAGTAGACATCTCAGAGGAACCTGATTAAAGTTAGGTTAAGGAGAGGGTCTTTGTCACATGTTGTTCTTTACATTTTACATGAGTTACTAATCATGATTGTGTTATACTTATGTGTTTGTACACATGTAATGTTACATATATGTATACATATATCTATTATGTCAATAAAATTTTTAAACAATGCTTATTATTTATTAGGCAAATATTTATGAAGTGCCTATGATGTGTCACTTATATAGTTACTAGAAATACAGAAGAGGGGCCAGACAAGGTGGTTTACACCTGTAATCTCAGCACATTGGGAGCCTGAGGCGGAAGGATTGCTTGAGCCTAGGAGTTCAAGACCAGCCTGGGAAATATGGCAAAACCCTATCTCTGCAAAAAATACAAAAATTTGCTAGGAGTGGTGACACATCCCTGTAGGCTCAGCTACTCAGAAGGCTGAAGTAGGAGGATCACTTGAGTCTGGAAGGTCAAGGCTGCAGTAAGCCGAGATCAAACCACTGCATTCCAGACTGGGTGACAGAACAAGACCCTGTTTCAATTAAAACAAAACAAAACAAAAAACCCAGAATAGAAGAAAATAGATAAAAATTCTTGCCTTATGTTGTAATGGAGGATACAGATAATAACAGGTTTGAGAAAGGAAGACAGGTAAGGAATAAGATAAATAAGTAAAATAAAGCTGAATAGGGAGATATAAAATGCCAAGAAGTTTTGTTTGTTTGTTTGTTTGTTTTTAAAGTTTAGTTTTGTTTTGCTGAAATTTTAGATACGCAGGTTAGGGAATAAGAGGGTGACCTTTGTGAAAAGCCCAGAAAGAAGAGAAAGATGGAGCCATGTGGATATCTTTGCAAAAAGCATTCCAGGAAGAGGGAGAGGCCAGTGCAAAGACCCTGAGGCAGAGGGCCAAACATGCTTATGGAATACAAAGGAGGGGAGTGTGGCTGAGGGTGAAAGATGGGATGGGGGGAGATTAGTCAGAGATGAGGTTAGATCAGTAATGGGGAGCCCAATCCTGTGGGAATCCACTCTTGAAAGCTGTCATCAGGACTTTTAGTGAGATGTAAACCACTACAAGGTTTACAGTACTGTGATGAAACAGTTATTATGACTATACCCCTTCTACAGGATATTGCACAAATTTTATAGGGAGAGTGCATGGAGCTCTTAATATTTTTTTAAAAAAGGGAAAAAAATTAAACCACCTTGAAAAACACTCTCATACTAGAGTCACTGATAATATAATCCTATTGTATTTTTCTAGGGAGAGATGCCCTAATACTTATTCATGTATAACAGAAAGGGAGTTCCTTTATAATCTCAAGAAAACAACAGGACCATTTCATTTGGTAGATTTTTAATTGGGGAACTCCTGAAATTCCAGTAATGGAAGACGAGCAAGCGTAGTGGAAAAAGTATTAGATTTGGCATTATCTATAGTTTTGGCTTCTTACTCCATTTTTACTAGCTCTCATTGACAGAAACCTCACTAAGTGCCAGGCATTGTGATAAAACCTTTAAGTGAATTACCTAATGTAATTCTGACAACATCCTGTCAATTAAGTACTATTATTTGAAAGGCATAGATAGATAGATGAAGAAACTGTGGATTATAAAATTTAAATAACTTTCTTAAAGTCTTACTGCTGATAAGGGGAGGAACCTTTATTTAAGAGTACAAGATGTACAATGGCTTCTGATATTGAATCTCACATTCTACCTTCTAAAAAGCAGTTTAAAAACCCAATCCAGGGCCGGGCGCGGTGGCTCAAGCCTGTAATCCCAGCACTTTGGGAGGCCGAGACGGGCGGATCACGAGGTCAAGAGATCGAGACCATCCTGGCTAACACGGTGAAACCCCGTCTCTACTAAAAAATACAAAAACTAGCCGGGCGAGGTGGCGGGCACCTGTAGTCCCAGCTGCTCGGGAGGCTGAGGCAGGAGAATGGCGTGAACCCGGGAGGCGGAGCTTGCAGTGAGCTGAGATCCGGCCACTGTACTCCAGCCTGGGTGACAGCGAGACTCCGTCTCAAAAAAAAAAAAAAAAAAAACCCAATCCATAATCACTGTGGCCAAGGGAGGTTTTGAAAAAAATAAATGGCAGAAACCTTTCCATGAGTCCCATTCTGGACTTCTTACACCCATATGGGACCAGGGGTCTCTTTGCTTCAGGACTTTTATTGCCAAATGCTTAGATTTTTACTTTGTACTTGCTTAGAGTGACACTATAAATGTTAAAAGACAGGGTTTTCCTTTTCTTTTTCTCTTCCTCTGTTTTCCTCTCTCTTTTCTCCTCCTCAGATAAGAGAATATCTACGTATTGTCTTTCCCCTTTCTGTCATTAGTGGTAATGGCCCCTATGTACTCTTCCATGACTTTCCCACATTCATATATAAACATACATATTTCCTTTGCTTTAGAAAAGTGCAATCATGTTATATAGACTTCTCTGCATGTTGTCGCTTGACATTGGGAAAAATCCCTTGAAATCAGCTGATATTCAACCATTTCCTTATTGAAGCCATTTTCTTTGTTTCCAATTCTTTGCATTTTCTTGAACATATTTGAACATACATTCTTACCTATTGATGGTTTTATCTTTGAGATTGATTCATAGGAATAGCATTGCTACGACTAGGTTATATGTAGTTTAATTAATTAGTTATAATTAATTTTTAAAATTTAGATGGGGTCTCACTTTGATGCCCAGGCTGGAGTGCAGTGGCATGATCATAGCTCATTGCTGCCTTGAATTCCTAGGCTCAAGGGATCCTCCAGCCTCAGCCCTGCAAAGTGCTGGGATTACAGATGTGAATCAGCATGCCTAATTTATATAGTTTTACTTTTACAGATATTTCTGAACTACTTTCAAAAACTGCTATAACAGTTTACACTTGTAGCAGCTAGTTGTTGAAATATAGCCATTCACCTGAATCTTTACCAGAAGTAGATGTTACTTCTCCTTTTAATTATTTCTGATCTGATAGCATAAAATGCCTCATGGTATTCTGATTTGTACTTTTCTGTCTGGTAGAGAGGCTTAACATCTTCTTGTAATTTTATTGGCCAGTAGGACTACTTTGTAAGATGTCTATGCAAATGCTTTGTACGTCTGTTGTATAGTATGTTGTCTTATTTTAAACACTGAGATGAAATTCACATAACATAAAACTAACCATTTAAAAGTGAATAGTTCAGTGGTTTTTAGTACATCTATAATGTTGTGTGACCGCACCTAAATCTAGTTCCAAAAATTTTTTTTCACCCCAAAAGGAAATACTGTACCTATTTAACAGTAATTTCTCATTTCTCTTCCCCAAAACCACTGGCAGCCACCACTCTGCTTTCTGTTGCTGGAGATTTACCTATTCCGGGTATTTCATATAAATGATGACCTTTTGTATCTGGATTCTTTCACTTAGCATAATATTTTCAAGGTTCATCAACGTGGTTGGTATATCTTATTTTGTTTTTTTAAATCAATTTGAAAAGCTATTTGCAGATCTAGATTTTAAAACTTTTTGTATCATCTGTATTATAAAATTAATATAGTATTTGGCAATGGATTTTGTTTATAGAATTATTTGTCATATAAAAGAGTGTAATATTTACACATTCAGATATTTCTATCTTTAACCTCTGGGTTGAACACGCAGTCTGCTAAAGTTTCTCTGAATATTTTTATTGATTTAGGTTAATATTTAAATTTTTAAGCAGATTGGAACTTTGGTACATGAGATTTCTTTTGTCTCAGAAGGATAGCTACTAGTTTCATTGTTATTTTTAAATAAATTATTCTTTCTTCACTCAGTTGAAATTGTACCTTTCTATATATTAAATTCCTGCTATTGCCTTTTTCTGGTTTCTCTAGTTCATTCAACTGATTTCTCTGACTATTCTTATGCCAATACCGTACTGTTTTGATTCAGTGGTTTTGTATTGTTCATATTTTTCTTTCCTTGTTAAATGCTTTCTAAGTTTATATTAGTATAATTAAATTTTTTACTAGAGGCAAAAAGTTACTCTTTTGAAATATTTTGGCACTTAGAAGTAATAATTATGAACTCATCTGAAATAAGTGGCTATATAATATATTCATATTTCTGTTGCTAAATCTGTAAATTTTAATCCTGGTTATCAAGAGAAGATTGCTGGTTGCCATTTGACTGGACTTCTGAGAGAAATTACAGAGATAAAACCCTTCCTATATAAATCTTTCTATAAATCATGAGTGTTTCATACTTGGAACTGGCATCACTGCATCAATCTGTGTGTTTAAATGCGAAGTGCAGAGTGATGCACAAGCTTTCCTTGGTGATGCTGTGTGTAATCTGTTTGCTAGCTGCCCCTTGCAGAGCCTGTCACTATGCCTGACTTCTTGCTCCCCGATTACTAAAGACCTTTGAACTCTTATTCATGAAGCGTTTTTAGGCAGCCCTTGTATACTCATTACTGGGTAAGATCAAGAAAAGAAGTCCTTACTTGTTCTAGCTTTGAAAAACAAAGACAATTTTTCCTTCACAAAAAGAAGACACAAACTCTACCCTTGAGAAAAATCACAGCACAGTTGGGGAAATATAAATATTTATAATTATATCTAAATACATCTTCAAATCAACATTTATATACACACATCGCAGTAGTAACTTACATTTGTAGAGCACAGCTCTTTATAGTTTAGAAAGTGTTTTCATCAAAATTGTTTTAAGAGGATGTTCCTACAACATTGTGAACGATGTCCAGGAGCTATTTGTGTCCCCAATTTAATGATGCTCAGAATAAGACTTTTAGGGTAAGCAAGGCTAAGAACCTTTCAGTAAAGATGTTTCATTTCTGCAGTTCTTTACTCAGGTTTATTTGTTAATGGAGCCATCCTTGGCTCTCAACACCTAACTTATGGAGCATCTTTTTTTTTTTCCCCAGGAGTGAGACTATCCAACAGTTTGGTGGACATTTAAACTGTATATAATATAAATTGTTCCTGGGGCTGGAGATCTGGGAGAGAACAAGACTGACATGATCCCTGCCCTCTTGCAGTGTGTGTGTGTGTGTGTGTCTGTGTCTGTGTGTTTAGGAGGGATGTGCATACAGGGCAGGGGAGACAAGGATAATAGATATGTAAACAAATAATTAGCATTGTGATAATTATACAACAGGCTAGTATATGGTACACATAATTATTGACCTGACCTTGATAGATATCAAAGCGAACTTTTCTGAGGAAGTGACCGTTAAGCTGAGTATGCAACTGCTTAGGGGAAGAGGATTGACGAAGAGGGAAAGCTTTAAGGGAGGAAGCAGAATCGCACATTGAAGGATCTGGAAAAAGGTGGGAAGCACTGGAATAGCAAAGTTCTCGGGAAAAAAAGCTAGGGATTGGGTTGGGGGCCAGATTATGCAGGCTTGCGGGTCAAGGTGAGGATAATGGAAATTATCCTCGGAGCCATGAGAAGTTTAGGAGTGACATGGTTATATCAGAGTGCTATCACTGGTTCAGAGTAGGACATAAGAAGAGAGGCCAATTAGAGGCCTGTTGATAGAATTGAGGTGAGAAATGTGGGTAGCTTGAATGGAATATTGGTAGTAGAAAGGGAAAGAAATAAACAGATTTGAGAAGCATTTAGGTTATGGAATTCACAGGTCTTAGCAATTGATTCAGTATGGGGAGACGTCAAGTATATCTCCCAAGCTTTTGACTTGGGCTTGAGGAAAAGACTATTTATAATAATTGGGGCTGGGTGCAATGACTCACGTCTGTAATCCCAGCACTTTGGGAGGCCAAGGCGGTGGATCGCTTGAGCTCAGGAGTTCGAGACCAGCTGGGCAACATGGTGAAACCCCATGTCTACAAAAAATACAAAAATTAGGCATGGTGGCTTGTGCCTGTAGTCCCAGTTACTTGGGAGGCTGGGGCAGGAGGATCACTTGAGCCCAGGTGGTGGAGGTTTGCAGTGAGCTGAGATGCACCACTGCATTCCAGCTTGGGTGACAGAGGGAGACCTTGTGTCAAAACATAAAATGAGCCGGGTGCGGTGGCTCACGCCTGTAATCCCAGCACTTTGGGAGGCCGAGACAGGCGGATTACGGGGTCAGGAGATCGAGACCATCCTGGCTAACACGGTGAAAACCCGTCTCTACTAAAAAATACAAAAAACTAGCCGGGCGAGGTGGCGGGCGCCTGTAGTCCCAGCTACTACGGAGGCT
>NW_012115167.1:2306075-2313034 GCF_000951035.1 Colobus angolensis palliatus
AAAAAAAAAAAAAATAGGATTATGCTTATGTAGACATTAAAGCCATAATGACACACCAAATGTTTGCTTTAACTAAAGAAGGCTATGGTTGTACAGAGCTGACACAAATATGATACACTATTGATAATAAAACTGAGGTCTTGCCCTCTATAAAAGTTAAACTAATTATTTACACTTGCATATTCACTCATGTTATTTATTATTTTCTATTTAAAATCATTATTTTTATTGCAAAAGAGACATAATTTTATTCTCAGCCTATAAACCTTACTATAACTTATCTGTATCTGCTAAGCACAGAGTCATTTTTGTCCCTTTAATAAGTATAGTAATTCACATTGGCTAATGGTATAACTGTGATAATTAGCATAACGTAGTTGTACTCTTAACCACTGTCTTATTACAACAATTTTAAATCTTGTTATTTTTTCCTAGTGGAGCAGAGCATATGATTATCCAATTTTTTTTTTACTACATAAAAAAACACACATACAACTTTTGCTTGCTTTTTTTTATCTTTTGCTGCAATCCAGTCAGCAAAATTTTACATGTGGTTTGGAGATTATACTTGCTACTGGGTGAAATTATGTACCCTGTGCTTTTTTTCTGGTCCTAGATTTATTTGGATTTTCTTCCTAGATCTTTTACTTCCAGAATAGTGTGTACAGTTTTTCATGACAAATCAGAAACTTAGCACCTTTTACTGAACAATTCACTCATCTTTTCAAGTACATTATAGTAGATGTGGAGAGGAGGGTTTGGTGTTAGTGATTAAAATTGTGAATAGAGGAGCTGGGTACAGTGGCTCACACCCTGTAATTCCAGCAATTTGGGATGCTGCAGTGGCGGGATCTTTTAAGACCAGAAATTGGAGACCAGCCTGGATAACATTGTGAGATCCTCTCATACGTGGGAATTGAACAATGAGGAGACTTGGACACAGGGCGGGAAACATCACACACCGGGGCTTATCAGTAGGTGGGTGGCGGGGAGGGATAGCATTAGGAGAAACACCTAATGTAAATGACGAGTTAATGGGTGCATCAAACCAACATGGCACATGTATACATATGTAACAAACCTGCACGTTGTGTACATGTACTCTAGAACTTAAAGTATAATAAAAAAAGAAAAGAAAAAAAAACAGTTTTAACTATTATTTGGGTGTGGTGGCACATGCCTGTAGTGCTAGCTACATGGGAGACTGGGGTGGGAGAATCACTTGAACCCAGGAGTTTGAGGCTGCAGTGAGTTATGATTATACCATTGCACTACAGCCTGAGTAGCAGAGCAAGACCCTGTGTCTAAAATAATAAGAAGAAAGAATGCAAATATAGCGAACTCTTATCTGGAGTGATTGAAAAAATGCAAACCAAATATTCATCTGTGTATGTATTCCATATATAATTTATAGATTATTAATTTTCCAATAACTATAGCCAGATTAATTTCCTCTAAAAATTAAACCAAATATATTGTACTTTGGCCTTTGAGGAGTCAGAAAATGCCTCAGAATTTTCCAGTACCTGACTCTAGCATGTTTCAGGAGGCTCTTGCTGTTATTCCAGACTTCTGTATGCTTCCTTTATAAAGTTGCAAAAGTTCTGAGTAATAGAATGTTTTGAGTATTCAGAAAAAATAGCTTTTCTCAATATGTCAGATTTCATTATATATATCCAAGATATGCTAAACTTCTCAAGTTTTTTAATAAAAGCATATTATAAAGGCATAAAATAAAGTTTGAAGGCTAGTGAGGCCAGGTCTAGGAGGTGAAGTGGATAGTTAAAATAATTAAAATGCAAAGTTTAAAATTGTTATTTTATTTAAAAGCCTAATAACTTAGATCCTAACTTGCCATAACCATTAATTAAGTGGATTTGTTTTTCAGCACTGGCCTTGTTCACCTTAGTACTGAAGTCCATTTGAGTTCAACTCAGTCTTATTAGTCTTCATGCTGCCCCAGAGGATCACTGATGGTCAGCATGATCAGAAGACCTTTCAAGGTTGCAAATTATGAAAAAAAGGATTAGACTATGTTCAGTGTACTATACCTGAATTAACTAGAAATCTTATTAGTAAAATAACTTGTTTATTTCTAATTTTGACAGCATTATTTAGTTTGGAGAATTCAGTCAAAGAAACATAAGAGAAGAATGCCTTTGTTTCAACAATTTATGAAATTCAGAAAGTTGTGATGCTGTTTTTCCTTTTTAATTATCCAGAGGCAAATTATATTCTTCTTCTCTTTGACTCTTGAAACTCGACCTAACATGGGTATTACAAGAAACAATAGCAAATGTACTTGCTGCATTATTCTCTTGGTGCTAGTTACATCAATCTGTGTGGATTCTTAACGACTTATTTTTAATCCTGCAAGATTTTACGTAGGTCAAATCATTGCATCCATTTTCTTTATTTTATTTGTCTCTCTGAAATTGCTTAATGAAAGGTCTGCACAACTGCTATTCACAGCAAGAAATGTGGCCATACGTGGGAAACATCTCTGGAAACTATAAGTGCCTCACAGATACGTAATAATGGGAACAATGATGATAGTGTGTGTTTTGAACAAGGCTGATGGCAGAATATTCCCTAAACACTGACAGGGAGCCCGAGAGGCAACTTTCCTGGAGGAGACTTTATAGTACTTAGCTTCTGCATTAATTTGAATCTGCTCATCTGCTGTACTGAGATCTTGTACACTGTTTGGCCCATTTCACTCTCCAATGGCAGGTGTGGTGCATCTTGATGGAGAACTTACCAAACATCTCAAATTTCAGACCAACAGGTAGCCTGCCATCTTTGTCTCTGAGACATCCTTTCTATGTGTTGATTTCATTTGTTTCACCTCCTTTTACAAGGCCTGACTCCAGGCTCATTCTTTCCGAAAGCCTCTTTTTTTCACTATTCTGACATGAAGGGCCATTGCCTCTGTTGCCCTTAATATTTGAGCTCTTATTTTGATAACAGATTTATTATCAGTGCTGTGACATCTCTCCTTTCTGGAATCCTTACTCACACCCATATATTTTCAGGTAAACTTCATATGTGTTTGCTTTATGTTTCTTTTCATGTTGTAAAACTCTTGAGATCTAAAGCCATTGTATCTCTTTAGATGCCTCACAGTGCCCAGAATTTAAGAAAATTTATGTTTAGTTCAGTTTTTGTTGATTTAATTTTGATAACCAAAGATATATTCATAAAATCTCTTGTGCCTAGAAAACATATTAGATTTTTTAAACAAAATAAGTTTACTTTACGTAAAAAGGATGGCGTGCGATATGGACAGAGGAAAGATACAAAAGGTGTTTTTGCTGCAGTTCTATCTATGGTCATTTTTCCATTAGATTGAAGATACTTAGCATGGATGTGCTTCATAGGGTCCTTAAACTCCCTGAAATTATATGAATAATATAATTTGTAGAGAATTGTAATATGTAGAGAAAGAGTCCATGGTTTTTTTCAGATTTTCAAAGGTTGTAAGTGACTCAAAGATAATTGAGGGTCTGAGTTAGAAGGCACCACAACTAAAATACTCTATAACAAAGCTGGTGTTGAAGGCTTTCTGTTTGGATGGTGATAGTATTACCATAGAGGAATGTTCTTTGTTGATCTGACTTCATCATACAACATTAATAAATATATGAAAATCCAAGTTTTTGCAAGTATGAATTTGGTGATATTATTCACTTTAGGAAATAGTTACGTAAAATTTTAGGTAATGAGCTCCTAGATATTTAACATTAACTTATGTGTTGTATTTCAAAAATACGTGTCTTTTGCTCTGGAGAAAAAGCACACCAGGAATTCTATAATTTGCAACAGAATAAATTAGCCCATAAATGTGCTGCATCTGCCTGTGGGACAGACATTATTTTAAAATGTTGTCTCACAGAAGTGAAGGCATTTCTTGATTTCATGTATGTGTATTTGTTTTGTTTTTTAATTCTGTGTAAGATGTCACAGCAGACTTAATATTGGATTCACAATTAGTGACTGAATAAAGATCTCTGTGTGGATTGATTTAGCTCTGTTCATGTATTCATTAAGTGGGTGATCTTCTAATACTTCAGCCTCCAAGTTCCTTGACCCATGCTCACAACCCAGATCAGTGGTTCTCAGTGTAGACCTCAGACTGACAGACACAGCATCACAGAGTACTTATTAGAAATGCAAATTTGGGAGCTCAGCCCTAAACCTGGAATCTGAAACTCTGTAATGTGAAGCCCAGCAATCCCTTAGCAAGCTTTCTGGGTGACTCTGAAAACTGTTATGCTACATCTTGCTAATAACAACGACTCTACCCGTTACTATCATCTCAATTTCAAGCTGATTGCTCTCTGACCACCATTAATCCTGCCAGCGCCCTACTTCCTTCTAGTATCTCAGCTTTCCCATAAGAGTTCCATGAATCATTTTTACTTTTTTTTTTTTGAATCATCTCCTTTGTATCCTCATTACTGCTATTAGATCCCATGGTCCATGATTGCAATCATTAAGTTCCATGTTCTCTCTCTCTCTCTTCGTTTTACCTAGACAAATTTCCACCTTGTTTACCTCATCTCTCCACTGCTGCATGCTCATCTGAGTATTTCCGGAGAAAAACTCACAGCCATGCCAGTAATCCACTTTAACACTAACCCCAACTGAACCTTAGTACTACTGGAAATCCCAGTATATTACCTTAGTCTAGTCACTCTCATATTCCTTCGGCAGAGTATTTTCACATTCTACCTCCCCTGCTGTTTTTGTGGATAAATTATCCATGTCTTTCCAAAGGCCAACCTCTAGCTCCTACACTCGATTCCATTTCCTCCCCCCATTCGAGAAGTTTTTTCCAGCAATTATTTTTTCTCTCTCCTGAACTAGCACTTGTTCCCTCTGTACCTGGCCACTCCCATCAGCAAAATAAATGTGCTGTCATATCATCTATTATTTTTAAAAATTCTCTTACCTGCAAATACCCTGCTTCCTACTATACTGCTTGTTTGTTTTTATAAGAAAACTCTTTTTTAAAAGTTGTGTCTAGTCATTTCCTTCCAATATTCTCACTTGCAACTACTCCAGCCAGGTATAATTTCCATTGTTTCATCAAAACAATTTTTGTCAATGTCATCAAAGAACTCCTAAATCTAATGGCTAATTCTTGTCAATGTCCCCAATGAGTTTCTGAATCCAATGGCTAATTCTAGTCACTGTCAGCAGTACATTTCTAAATTTAATGGCTACATCTCATTCTTCTTCTGACATGGCCCATATACAATATCTGACATAGTTAATCAGCTCCCTCCTTCCTGAAATCCTTTTTGCACCTGGCCTTCAGGACACATCTCTTTCCTTGATTATCCCTTTCTCAGTAGTCATTTGCTGCTTCATCCCCATCCTCCTGACATCCTAATATGGAACTATTTCCAGGTTCAGTCCTTAGCCTTCATCACTTCATTTTCTGTAATCGCTCCTTAGGTGACACCATCTAGTGTTGTCATTCATTAGTTTACATACCATTTAAAAGTTGGTAACTCTAAAACCCATGTCCCCCTCCTATACTACTCCTCTGAACTCAAAATCTATGTATCTGTTTACTTGATATCCCCACTTGAGTGCCTAATAAGTTCCATTAATCCATCATGTTCCAAACTGAATTCAGATTTTTCCACCCTGCCCACCAAACCTGCATCTGCCACACGTTAGTTAAAGGCAGCTCCATTCTTGCATTTGCTTAGGTCAAACACCGTGCAGTGATCTTGACTCACTCCACTCTGTTCTCTCTCAGCCTATACTCAATCCGTAGTAAGACCTGGCAGCACTATCTCCAGTTTACATCCCAAATATGGCTGCTTCTCACCACCTTACTTCTACCTATCTGGTCTGTGCCACCCTTATTTTTTTACTTGGATAGTTGAAAGAGCTTTCTAATTTGTCTTCCTGCCTTTGCTATTTTCACTGCCCTTTTAGATGCTATTCTCAACCTAGCAAACAGGATGATCTCATTAAAAACTAAATTGCATCATTTTACTTCTATACTCAAAGCCATCCCAAAACTTTGAGTCTTATTGGAGTAAAATCAAACTCCTTGTTGTGGCCACATGACCCTCCATGATCTTGCCGCTTCTACCTCACTGACCTCACCCTCTTCCACTCTTCCCTCTTGCCCAACCTGCTGTAGCTACAGTGGTGCTGAGGCTGGCTCTCAATAACTAAACCCAATCCCACTTCAGATTTTTAAATGCTCTTCCCAGAGAGATCTGTATCATCTTGCTTTCTTGCTTATGTAAGGTTCTTTCTTCCCTGACTACCGAATTTAAAAGAGTAATATCCTACATGTAATCACTTTCTTTTACACCAGCTTTATTATTCTTGATGTGACTTCTCACCATCTGACATATAATTTAGGACAAACCACACTAAATTGTAGATAATGACCATTTTTGACCGACAAAAACTGCCAGTGCCTAGGGTAGTCAGGCAAGTGAATTCGTATTTCTTGTTTGTTTGTAAGCTCTGTGAGAGAAAAGATTTTTCCTGTTTTGTTCACTCTTATAGCCCCAGCTAAAAGATACAGTGCTTTGTACATAATACATACTCATAGATATCTATAGAATGAACTAAATGAATGAATCAGCAATATTTATCTACAATATGCTATTTGTGTTTCAATCCATGTATCCACTCTCTTTTCTGTTTTATTTCTCTTTATAAAAATGAGTCACAGGCTGGGTGTGGTGGCTCATGCCTGTAATCCCAGCACCTTTGGAGGCCGAGACGGGTGAATCGCCTGAGGTCAGGAGTTTGAGACCAGCCTGGCCAACATGAAGAAACCTCATCTCTACTAAAAATACAAAAATTGCCGGGCGCGGTGGTGCAAGCCTGTAATCCCAGCACTTTGGGAGGCCGAGACGGGCGGATCACGAGGTCAGGAGATCGAGACCATCCTGGCTAACCCGGTGAAACCCCGTCTC
>NW_012115167.1:2313714-2331239 GCF_000951035.1 Colobus angolensis palliatus
TGCCCGGCTAGTTTTTTGTATTTTTTAGTAGAGACGGGGTTTCACCATGTTAGCCAGGATGGTCTCGATCTCCTGACCCCGTAATCCACCCGTCTCTGCCTCCCAAAGTGCTGGGATTACAGACTTGAGCCACCGCGCCCGGCCGCATATATCTTTATTTTACTAATTATGCTTTACTGAGACCACTAATAGAATTATACTGAGTCCACTAATAGAATTTTTTTGTTTTTGTTTTTAATGTCCTGAGCACATTTTATCTGAAAGTGGGTGATAGGCATGCTGACAGGGCAAAAGTTGGGTGTCATTAAACTGTTGCTTTAAAGAAGTGACAAAATGAAACTTCTTTCCAAATAAAACAGGATAAAATTTGAAAAGAAAGGCTTTGGGATCATGAAAAGTATGAGTATGGGGAACAAAATATCTTCTTTTAATTTTGCGGTAATTAATACGCTTTGAAAACTGAAATTGGTTAGAAAGAACTAGAAATGGTTTAGCAATGGAGTTCAGCCACAAAACTTAAGTCTGAGACTATGGCATGGGGCGCATTTTCACCAGTCATAATTTTAAGTAGGTATGGAAAGATGTGATTAGGAATACTCAAATACAATCTGGGGGAAAATAACCGGGAATCACATTTAAAAAAAAAAACAAAACATGAAAATTGTGATGTCCTGCAAGTCACTTAAAACTGCAACATCTATTCTCTGAACAAGTTAACTAAGGCAAACTGAGAAGACAGTATATATCCAGGAGCACAGCACACATTGGGCGGAAGATCTGGGATGAGATCCCAAAAGTCCCATTTTCCTGTCTCATACTTTTGTATTCAAAATATTGCAATCTGTTACCTAGAAGAAGATTAGTGTATAGAACTGAATGCTTTAATTTTACTGCAGGAAAAAATAATGTAGAAAGAGCATAGACTGTGATGGATATAAAATGTGTCTAAACACAGATATCTTTGGTTAATTAGTAAAATGGCAAAGACAGGAAAAACAAGAGAGGCACATAAATCTCTTTCATAAGTGTTAAATATTTCAATATTCACTCATATGAAAATCTTTTAATGTAATTCTCATGTATTTGTAGAAATAATTAACATTGCGTTTGAAGCATCAATTTTTTTGCTACTGAGCTAACATAACTTTTTATCATTATATCTTTGAATACTTTATTACTTATCTGACCTAGAACATTTCACATAAAAGAAAGCTAAAGTTAGCAAAAGAACAGTTCATAAAAATATGTGGTATCTGTGAAAACAGATATGATTAAAACAGTATGTGCTGTTTAAATGAATTAGGAGTCATCTTGGAAAGCTCAATGAAGTCTCCTCATCACACAGAGGCAGTTAGGAAGGCAAACAGGACTCCAGGGTGCATTTAAAAAGAGAGAAAATAATATGGAAATATTAAGTTGATGTGATATCAAATAATGATATACTTTTATCCAGAATACCGAGTCTAATTTCAGTCATGCACCTTAAGAATGTCAAGCAGAGACTGAAAATATTAGAGGAATGTGGACAAATGAGTAAATTGGGGATGAATTTACAGAAAGATGATTTATTTCCCCCAATAAGTTTTAATAAGCAGGAAGTCACTTTTTTTTTCCCCCAAAACATCACAATAAAGAACATTGGGTGATTGATGTCTACAATAAAATAAGTAGCAACTTAATATATTAGCTGAAGTTTGGAATGATACACTTAAAATTAATTATCTGACCGGCCTGGCGCGGTGGCTCACGCCTGTAATCCCAGCACTTTGGGAGGCCAAGACGGGCGGATCACGAGGTCAGGAGATCGAGACCATCGTGGCTAATGTGGTGAAACCCCGTCCCCACCAAAAAAAAAAAACCCCCCCCCCAAAAAAAATTAGCTTTCTGGATTGGTCAGAAAAGTGTTGCAGATTTAAAAGAAATGAATGGGAACATCAGTAATGGAAGCAGAAATTCCAGGCTAGTGGTCTTATTCTTTCCCACCTTGTGTATTTAACGTGGGCCTCTGGTCCCAATCAACATATAACATTTACTGTAAGTTTATGTCCATTTATGGTGACACAAAAGTGTAAAATAAAGTCTCTCATCCTTTTTTCCTAATTAACGAAACAAATTGCATTATGTGTTTTCTCAGTATAGAAAGAGAACATATGGCCGGGTGCGGTGGCTCAAGCCTGTAATCCCAGCACTTTGGGAGGCAGAGACGGGAGGATCACGAGGTCAGGAGATCGAGACCATCCTGGCTAACCCGGTGAAACCCCGTCTCTACTAAAACATACAAAAATCTAGCCAGGCGAGGTGGCGGGCACCTGTAGTCCCAGCTACTTGGGAAGCTGAGGCAGGAGAATGGCGTAAACCCGGGAGGCGGAGCTTGCAGTGAGCTGAGATCCAGCCACTGCACTCCAGCCTGGGCGACAGAGCGAGACTCTGTCTCAAAAAAAAAAAAAAGAAAGAAAGAGAACATATATATTACCAGAAAGGAATTCCAGGCTGGAGCATATAGATTATATAAAAGACTTTTTCACTACCATGGGAACTTTGTGCCTATTACCTAGAAATAATGGCTGAGCTCACTATTGTGAAGCCTGGGGCTTCCTCTAAGAAAAGAAATGAAATTATTTTATTTTTCTTTTAATATACTTGTCATTTTATAAAATGTTGGATTTATGTAGTTTAACTTGGCATATAAATTTTATCTCATTTATCCTCATGTGCTTCTTAAAATGATTAACATTATCTTCATTTCAGAAATGAAGAAGCAGAGTTTATAGTTGAAAGAATGAAAAGGAATGAGGATTCAATTCTAGACCTTTCACTATATAAGCCTATTTTTCAGGATTCACAATAATACTACTTTTTATAATGCAAGTGACAATGAGGAAAAAAACTTGATTCCCATGGAACACTGCATGGAATCTGGGACTTTCTTTATCTTTGTTTTTTACATATTCAAATAGGGAAAGATTAGTCCCATAAACCTAGCACTAATTTTAACTTCCTCTTGAAATATGAAGCATACCTCATTACTAGAAATTGGACTTTGTAAATAATCTGAATTAAGCTATTCATTAATATTCTCTCTTTTAATCACTTGTAGTTTTGGTCTTCCAAACATTTAGGTGGTTTTCTGCCTTTTCCAGAGACTACTGTTATTTAGGTGCAGACATTTTTTGTTTCTTTTTTCCAAAAGAGATTAGTAAAGACCAAGGTTTGGGAAGCTTAGAGGAACCAAGCTGATTTGAAAGTACAGTTAAGAGAATGGACTCAGAGGGTATATTATTTCAATACCAAACAAAGATATTCACAAAAGAAAGAGAGAGAGAGAGAGAGAGAAATAGAGGACATGAATAGTAGCATCTAAACATTTAGAGCTTCGAATAGAACATTCTTTCCTCTCTTATGAAATGTCTTTGAAAAGAATTTGGGGCCTTGATTGCATGTTTAGGACATCAGAGTACTAAGCACGGGTAGGGAAATTCAGGGTCCTATTCTGCCTTTGCTGAATACTGTAGATTTTTTCTACCCCCCACTGGTAATTATAACGTTTGGAAAGATGAAAAAAAAGTGTTTTTTTTTTTTTTTTTTTTCTTTCTTGGAGAATGCTTTTCTTTCAAAGATTCTGAGTTTGGAGAAGATCTTTAAACGAAGGGGTACTAGACATAAGAGTCTTTTTAAGTCCTTCTTATCCCAACATTTGAAAAAGCATTTTATTCATAAAGCTTACACTGTTTTTTCAAAGGAGCCATTTAATTCATTATGGAGTAGTATGAAGCTGTTGAGAGAGATATAGCAGCTTGATTCATTTGAAATCACAGGACAAATAGACTTTAAAAAGCAAATGCATCCATTTTGACACTAATTATGTGTCTTTTGCACATGCGGTATCTCATGTCACAAATTGCTCTCATTTGCTTCTCACTGCAGAATGTCTCTGAAATGAGATGAGTGGAAAATGCCTTAAACAGGTGGATGTGGAACAGGTCGGGGACTATAAGGACTTCAGTGGAGGAGGGGTGGGTTGGGGAAGGGAAACAAATGAAGATGTCTTAGAAGTCAGTGCAATTTATGTGGAATCTGTTCAACGCTGACATTGAACCATATGAGAAGGTGGAATATATGGCTTTTCAAATATCATGTATTCTCCTTATAATCAGAACAACAATATAACAGGGCCCACAATACACCAGAAATTGTGCTAGGATTATTTTATTTATATATGGATCATTGTCTTTGAACCTTAACATAAACCTGTACTTCTGTTCCCATTTTACAGATGAGGAAACTGAGGAGGTGAAGGAATTTATTGAGAAGATCATAAGTAATACTAGGGGGATTAACACTGAGGCAATCTGATTCTGGAGCCCTAGAGAGCTCTCCCACCACATGCGTAGGAGTTTGTCCTGCATTTTTCTTGTACCCAAAATTCTGTAGAAATGCTTTATGACAAACAGAAAGTTTATTGAAGTCTATAGAATTAACCTGAGTCTGGCATCTTGCAATCCACTGTTGAATCTATTTAGCACAGGAGGAGAGCTTTATAAATGATGCAAGAGTTTCTTAGAGTTCTTTATAGAACAATTCAGATGGGCTAAAAACAACCAAGAGAAGAGAAAAGCATACATTCATTTTCCCTGAATATGAACAAAAACAAAAGCAGTTGCTACATGGTGTGAATTGGAGGAATCTTATATTATTGAGCTGGTGCTTGTTGCCTGATAATGGACAAGATTAGCCTCACTTTTCTGTAACTAAGCCTGTAATGGTGTCACAGCCTATTTGATGCCAATTGGTGTTCCTGGGGTCCTTGGTATAAAGCAACCTTTGCAAATGAGTAGTCAAAATGATTGGAATAAGGAATAAAACCAGAGAGTAAAAAATGAATAGCTAATTCAACACTTAGTTTCTTTTAATTTTGAGAGCCTTACATATGTGCTGCTACTATGAATGGGTGGGATGCTGATGATGGGGGAAGAGTTTTAAACTGTAAATTTATTTTCACCTGAGCTGTAGAATTCAAAACTGGCATGCCTTACACGTAATGCAGTTTGACAGTTCATTTGAAATAAATGTGCCGATAACCCTTAAAAGTGGTAATAAAATACTCTTTGCTCTACTGTACAGATGATTAATACCACTAAAGTAATTAAATTCCATTAGGCTGAGGTTCACATACCCAAGGAATTGGTGCCAGGATTTAGCCGTTCTCTAGTGAGGACAAAAGACTAATGCCTTTTAAAGCCATGTTTCACTAGGAAAATCCCAGGGAAGTCTATATTAACTTAGGACATCTGCTTGTTGTGATTGTTTGAGGTATTGATGCATTGGATCATTAGCAGGGTAGCGTGAACTAGTGTTTTCCTGTTGACAAGGATCTCTCACCAGGAGCTGCTAGCTTTCTGCAAGGGGAGAGAGAAAGCAAAGCAGGGCAGCCAAGTTGAGTCCTGTGAATAGCTTTGACTTACAGAATTATTGCTAACTGTATAGTCTCTGATGGTAGGAAACAGCATTTTGCCCCCAGCCATTTTTCCCAAGATCAAAGCCAAAGTAACTCTGTCTCCTGCTGTTTTGTAGCTGTAGATTCTTAAAGACTGGCATTATTGTCGTCGATGAACAGTTTGCCCCCTTTCAGATGGTTGCAGTAATGACCCACGGGGGAGGCAGTGGTTAGGCAGTGCTGACAATGTGACCAGGTGCTGCAGCATAAGCGTTTCATTAAATATTGAAGCAATGGTTTTCAGTTACAGTGGCAAAAAGGGAATTTGGTCTATGTCCAAATATGTGGCTATTTTTTCCCTTCAGCCTCTTCTAATCACATTATTTTTTGCATGACCTTTCTGCTGGTAATTAGCTGCCATCCTGAAAAGCATTGTGGGTAATATATCTAAGGTAATTCTGCATCCCCCTTTACAGGCTGGTAATCATTCTTAATGTATGAATGATTTACTTACCATCTTTCGTCTTAAAATTTACAAACCATGAAAAAGAAACTTATGATTATTTTGTTTCCAGCGATACCCACTGGAAGAATCCTGAATTTTCAAGGGAAAGATAGTTTGTAGAAACTGAGAATGGGACTTAAGTGCATTTTGAGTTAGGTTTTATATGTGTACCATGTGAAAAGCTGTTTTGTGGCTTCAACACCCTGTTTCCATTTAAAGAATGTTAAACTTGTCTGTATAATTTGTGTAATTGAATTCACAACAGAAGAACTACAGTCATTTATCAAAGAATGTGGTTGCCACTTTATTAGAGGAGCAGCACTACAATAGCAAAGTTTACTAGGCTGTCTGTCTTGTGACAAACTTTTTTTTTTTGAGACAGTCTCACTCTTGCCCAGGCTGGAGTGTAGTGGCATGATGTTAGCTCACTGCAATCTCCACTTTCCAGGTTCAAGAGGTTCTCCTGCCTCAACCTCTGGAGTAGCTGGGATTACGGGCATATAACACCATACCCGGCTAACTTTTGTATTTTTAGTAGAGACAGGGTTTCATCATGTTGGCCAGGCTGACCTCAAGTGATCCACCCGTCTTGGCCTCCCAAAGTGCTGGGATTAGAGGTGTAAGCCACCACACCCATCAACAAACTTTTATAGGACTTCCTGAAGTTCTCTGATTGCAGAATCCTTTATGAGAAAGTGGGACTTAACAGGGGAACACATTTGTAAATTGTAATAAAATATCACACACAGAAAACCCATTCAAAACGTCTAGAGGAAAACATGGTGACTATTGGAGGCTATGAAAGGTGAACTAAAACCACAATGTACCATAAAACAAACAAAACAGAAGCTCCATGTGGGAAAGGGCACAGAATTTAAATAATTTTCTTCTCACTTATCCCTACCTTGAAAATCTTACCTATTGCTTAATAGCTATATTAAATTTCAAATTTTCTGAAATATCAAACTGAGTTTCCGCAGGTTAGGTGCAGTTTGCCAGATTTCCACATTTAAGTCAGGTTCCTCTCTTCCTTTAGCAAAACTCTTTGGCACTTTTCTACCAAATGTAAACATGGTTTTGTATAATATTGCCATTCATTTGAGAGACAAACTAAACTGTTACATGTGGGCATTGTGTTTTAGATGTACCGTATTTGCCCATGAGATCACCAACTCTATGTGAAAACCACACTAAAATAAGAATCTATTGTTAAATTTTCCTTCTTTTTTGTTTTGATTGTAGTTAGGAAGAACTGAATTAAAATGTTATTATAACCAGTCTTCAATCTCTCTCTTTCTGTCCTTTTTGTTCTATCATTATTCCTTTATTCTTCTTCCTCAATTCATAGATGTTAAATGTGTGTACGTGCCAGGAAAAAAAGTACTGAAAAATGACTGTTTACTGACAGGTTTTAATTTTATGACCAGTATTAGTAAGGTAAAACAACCTTTAAAAAGAGCTATAAGAAGAATTTTAACTGTTTTAATGTAGTGTTATTATTTCCTTTTGATTGTACCATTTAGAACACTGTAGGAAATGACTACCTTCTTTTCATTGACAATTTTTTTTTTTTTTTTTTTTTTTGAGATGGAGTCTTGCTTTGTCATTTTTTTTTTTTGAGACGGAGTCTTGCTCTGTCGCCCGGGCTGGAGTGCAGTGGCCCAATTTTGGCACACTGCAAGCTCTGCCTCCTGAGTTCATGCCATTCTCCTGCCCTGGCCTCCCATGTAGCTGGGACTACAGGTGCCCGCCACCACACCCGGCTAATTTTTTGTATTTTTAGTAGAGATGGGGTTTCACCGTGTTAGCCAGGATGGTCTCGATCTCCTGACCTCGTGATCCACCCGCCTCAGCCTCCCAAGGTGCTAGGATTACAGGCGTGAGCCACCACTCCCAGCTGACAAATTCTTAAAAATATAAAAGTTTATATGAAATAGAAAAAAAATGAGGCTGCTGTAGATGGAGCAAATAAAGAAAAAAAGGAGGAAGACTTGTTTAAAACTGTAAATTAATCAAGCTTGTTTAAACCTATTCATGCTTAGTTGCTAATATTATCACCTAGCTAGTACTTTCATGTTGAAAATTGTTTATACTCCCGAGACTGTTTTGAGTAAGATGACAACCAGGCAAAATTCTAGAGTTGTACGTGAGTACGGAAATAAATACAAAGTGTCTCGTGCCAGTACCATTGCTTCTTGTAGACATAGCCAAAATAGCTCCTAAAAAATGTTCATGAGATTCCTCAAAAGAGCATATTTATCTATTTTCAAGTGCTGGATGGGATAGTTTCTCTGCTTTAAGAGTTTTCACAAGCAATGGTGACATCTTCAAATTTCAGTCTAGTGGGATTGAAATATTTTTGGAGAAGACAGTATGCATTCAAAACCATTCCTTTCTTTTTTTATTATAATGTGAAAATTCTGTTTTGACACAATTTCTTCATTTCTTCATGACAATTTACACACACAGTTTAAATTATTTCCCATTATTTAACTGTATTCTTTGGGCTTCTCTGAAACACATAAATATTAAGGATAGATTAATGCCAGAGAGTATGTCCAAAATACTGCTGGCAAGAATAATGTGACCAAAGGGAATTATCTTTGATAGAGGAAAGACTGAGATACAGTTAAGTGGAAAAGGGAGGGGACTGTTTCTAGACTAGTAACTGATTGGTCTTTATTCAGAATGAGATTTTGTTATAATAATAATAATTTATGAAATGTTTTATTTTTATTGTTAAACTTTCTTTTCATGATATAAATGAGATTTGAACTTTCAAATTTTTTTGTATGGCTCCTGATTTTGTGATTTGTGGCCTTAAAGATTCTAAAAGTATCTGTATTGGCACAGATTCCTCTACTTCAGAACATTCTATATGTTGCAAAATAATTTTGTAATATAAATCAATAAGCACTTATTAAGTGACTATAGACATATATTCTAGAAAATACTTTGGATAATGTATCTGAAGTCTGATTTTATACTTTTGATTTGTAGAAATTGACTCTTTGGTGGCAGTTTCTTTGAGAGCCTTGCATGCTGTGTTAGAGGTTAAGTTATGGCTTACCCTATATTTTGTAGAACACTGACACCCTGTGAAAAACAACAAAGTGTTCCCGGGCTAAAATGGAAAACTAATGCTTTCCCCACTTCACAGACCCTACATTAATTTTATCATAAAAATATTTTTCATTTTACATTTTTCTCTAAGAGCTGCCCTTTTTTGAGAGACTCTGACTTTTATTGTTTAGGCTTTTGGGCTACAGTGGCATTGCCAGAGGGAGCCAGAATTTGATCAGCATAGGGACATTGCAAAGCATATTTTTAAAAATTAATATACTTTGTTCATTAAAGAGTGGTAATTTGAAAGGATCCAGCAGAATGCAGATAGAAGATGGGGAAATGGGCATTGGAAGTTCTGGTTGTATAGGTAGCTGAGCCACATGTGGACACAATGAAGGAAGGTGGATGACATAAGCAAGAAATGCATCAATAATTGTTGCTGAAAGGAACAATTTTTTTTCTCCCAGCTTTGGGGAATGAGTTGAAGGAACCACCTAGCACAAGCAAAAGGAAAGTTCAAAGTTAAAAACAAACCAAGGGCACACAAGCAACAAAGGGGAGCAGAGAGGAATCTGGGAAGGTCCTCTTTTATTTGCAAGTTCTTGGTGATCCTTGACATGATGTGAACTTGACTGCTGCAACTTACAGGGAAAAACACACAGTGGTGTGCTGGAGCCAGCCAGTATTTGCTCACAAGAACCAATTGTTAAATTGTCAGTTATTTTGTAAGCCCATTATTAAACACAGCCATTATTAACAATTAAAATTTTACACTTACAATTCAATTCAGATATATATATATATATGATGGGGTCTTGTTCTGTCAGCTAGGCTGTAGTGTAGTGTAGTGGTGTGATCATAGCTTACTGCAGCCTCACACTCCTGGGCTCAAGCAATCCTCCCACCTCAGCCTCCCAAAGTTCTGGGATTATAGGCCTGAGCCACCATGACTGGCAAATTAACTATATTTAAAATAAATGTAACATATATACAAAACTTATCACTTAATTACCTTATAAACCTTTACTCTTGTTTGTAGTTTTGAGGTCATTTACATCTATTCTATCTTTACGGTGAAAATGCTATATAATGATGTGCTATTTCCTATCCTCCACCTTTAGTATCATCATCTTGGTAACTTGAAGTCAGCCATGATGGGAATATTTACACCTTGAAAACTGGCGAGTGTTACAATCAGGGCATTTTTCCTCATCTTGAAGCTAAATGTCAAACATATACTAGTACATATTTAACTACACCTTTGCAAGTGTTTGTGATTCTCTTGGGACACTCAACTACACTTAATCTACAGTAGGTCCAATATCTTGTTCATATTGTTTTTAGTAGTAGAGATAGTAGGATTGAGGGCAGATTCAGAAGAGCAGGTAAGCAAACATCTTCTTGCTCAAAATTAGTATTCAGTAAAAATAAATGAGGTGAAGAAAATTTGGCAAACTGTCTTCTAAGACATAGCTTTTCTTGGAATTTTACCCACATGTCAGTATGGAAAGAAGTCAAGATTGTATTTTTCTACCTATTAGGGAAATCAACACACACTTACTAAGACAGAAGGGAAAAGCTCATTTATAATAAATTTGACCAACTGTGGTTCTTAGGGCAAAAAACTGTTCTTCTCTGAGTTACTGATACCTAAAAAACCAAAGTGGGATTGGAAAAGGCCCAGATATAGGTATGTAAGTACAGACACCAGTTAACAGCCTGCCAACCATTGCTCAAAAGAAAATATGAGAAGGACAAGAGTCTATCCCTGGGGTTCACATTGCCTTAACCTGGGTTCTTAGACCTTTCTGTCTTCACTAAAATATGTTTCAACTTTGATCAATTGTGAGTACAAGAGAGCCAGAGGGTTCTTTTTGTTTTGTTTTTTGTTTCTTGTTTCAGGGTGCACAATTGCAACTTTGAAATTCTTTTACATTTTCATTCTTCATGCTGATGAGTTAGTGCAGATTTATATTTCCATGTTATTATGGATAGTGGAGACTGTGTCTCCTTGAAAGTAATGACATGTGATTGCTTACTCCATTACTTTCAATGGGACTCAGTCGTTGCCATCCTTAGGGATTCAATCGTTGCCATCCTTAGGGATTCAATCCCATTGAAAGTAATAGTCTGAGACTGCCCACATTGTTACCGTGCTTTAAATTGGATTGAATTTATACTAAGCAGTATAGGCTAGACACAGAACTCTCACTTTTAAATGATGTAGAGTTGATCAAGTTTTTTGGCCAGCATTTAGAAAGTTTAACTGCCTGTTTGGAGAGTATATTATTATTATTTAAACCATCCATTCTGAATATTGAAGTGTTTTGAAATTTAGCCTCTGAACTATTAGAGAAATTCACAACATTGCAAGAAATTGTTTTTAAACTTTAATCCTTTCTTAAATATGCTGCATTCAGGCATTTCAGGAAAGAGAATTCTTTTGCTTGGACATTAATTATGTTAATGTTTTTGGAATAATAACTAAAGTATATTTTTAGAGCTAAAAAGAAACTCCACAATATCACATTTTAGATGAGGAAGCTGAAGTTTAAGGTAATTTGACATGGGTCAAGGTCACAAGGCAGGCTAATAGCAAAGCAGACACCAGAACGGCTCTGTGGAGGATTATCCAGTCCCATTGAAATCTTTAGAATTAGTCTATTTTTATACTTAGATATAGTAATGAGTTATGTTAAGATAAATTGCACATTAGTACTCACACTTAAGTGATAACACATTTTAATTTTTCTCCATAAAACAAACATTTTAAGATCCTGTTAGCATAAAATACCTTTCTGGTAAAAACATTCAGGGAGTTTGAAGAGGGGTGGAGGAGAAAGAAGGTATTGCATAGGAGAATATATAAAACAGTGTTAAAAGACTGCCTCAGATATATTATCTTATCTTTTATATAACTTTGCCCCTATGTTTGTGTCAGAGTTTGGAAATGCAGAGCATAGTTTTAAAATCTGTGTTCTGTTATCAGATTGTTAAAATGTCCAATCTTTTTAGACTGCTGTAAAAAAGTTTTCATTGTAACCTCTGTAAAATTAGCAAAGTGTTATTTTACATTTAGTTGCTTTTACAGTTGAAACTTTGGCATTCCTTGATATATGTAGCAAGTAGGTGATAAAATCATTAAATATTGTTGAGTTTGTACCTTGTTATGAAAGCTAATCATTTGTGAATTGAAGACCTTCCTCTTTATTAGCAGTGCCAATAGTGGAAAGTACTGGCCACTCCTATTCATTGTAACAAAACAATTCAAAGCCCTGTCAATTATGTAATGAAAATGAGGGTAGTATTAGCTTTGATAATAATAGCATAACCAGAAATTTAATTCATTATTTTGTTTATTGTCAACATTATTGATGCAAATATTATTGATATATAGATTTTTACCACATACACTTGTATATAATGCATATCTACTATTTGGATAGACAATTGAATTATACATATATTAGTTATGTTACTATGGGAATCAGATGTAACATGAGGGTGTAAATATGGATGTTCTCTAAAATCTCTTCCATTTCTAGAGTCTATGATTATATGCTTTAAAAAATATGAATTTCAGTCCTAGCAGCTAATTTTCTTTTTGTTGTATAACAAAACTTTATCCTACAACATTTTTTTTTAAAGTAAACTACTGATATGGTTTGGCTGTATGTCTCTACCCAAATTTCACCTTCAATTATAATAATCTCCACATGTCATGGGAGGGACCCAGTGGGAGGTAATTGAATCATGGGGGTGGGTTTTTCCCATGATGTTCTCTTTATAGTGAGTAAGTCTCACGAGATCTGATGGTTTTAGAAGGCCAGTTCCCCTGCACATGCTGTCTTGCCTGCTGCCAGGTGAGACACACCTTTGCTTCTCCTTCACCCTCCGCCATGGTTGTGAGGCCTCCGCAGCCATATAGAACTGTGAGTCCATTAAACCTCTTTTTCTTTATAAATCACCCAGTCTCGGGTATTTCTTCATAGGAGTATGAAAATAGACTAATACAACTACTGCACCAAAAAATGAAAAAACAACTACGCTCTTACAAGTCAGGGTAGTGGCTACTCTTGGAGTGGGAGTGGTGGTGGTTGACAGATGAAGAGATGAAGAGAAGGAGGGGAGATTCTTGGTGCTGTTAATGTTCCTTTTCTTGATCTGGGTGCCGATCGTATGATTGTGTTTCGTTTGTGAAAATTCATCAAGCTGTGCACTTTTCTGCAGGTGTATTATACTTGGATAAAACGTTTTGAAGTGACACGCAAATATAAAGAACATGGTTCATTCGTTCATGTCAGAAAACATCTGACATTCCAAGAGACTTACCTCCTTTTAAAAGTACATCTTAGAATTGTTTGGTTGATTTGTTTTTTGTTTTGTTTTATTTTTTATTTTTTTGTAATAGGAGAGGTTGACAAACTATGGCTCCAGCCCCTGGGCCACATCTGGTCTTTTGCCTATGTTTGTATAATCTATGAGCTAAGAATGGCTTTTTACATTTTTAAATAATTGAAACAGAATCAAAAGAAGTCTATGTGTGGTGGTTCATGCCTATAATCCTAGCACTTAGGAAGGCCAGGGTGGAAGGATTGTTTGAAGCCAGGTGTTTGAGACCAGCCTGGGCAACATAGCGAGACCCTGTCTCTTCAAAGGAAAAAAAAAAAAATTAGCCAGGTGTGGTGGCATGTGCCTGTAGTCCTTGATGCTGACAAAGCTGAGGCAGGAGGATCTCTTGAGCCCAGGAGTTGGGCTGCAGTGAGCTATGATTGTACCACTGCACTCCAGCCCCGGCAACAGAGGGTGACCCTGTGTATAAACAAACAGACAAAAAATAGTATTTTATGACACATGAAAATGATATGACATTCAAATTTCAGTGTCAAAAAATAAAGTTTTGGCTGGGCACAGTGGCTCACCCCTGTAATCCCAGCATTTTGGGAGGCCGAGGCGGGCAGATCACCTGAGATCGGGAGTTCAAGCCAGCATGACCAACATGGAAAAACCCCGTCTCTACTGAAAATACAAAAAAAATTAGCTGGGCATAGTGGCGCATGCCTGTAATCTCAGCTACTTGGGAGACTGAGGCAGGAGAATTGCTTGAACATGGGAAGTGGAGGTTGTGGTGAGCCGAGATCAGGCCATTGCACTCCAGCCTGGGCAACAAGAGCAAAACTCTGTCTCAAAAAAAAAAAAAATGTAAAATTTTATTGGAACACAGCCACACCCATTTATTCCTATTTTCTCTACTGTTTTTTTTGGGGCGGGGGGAAGGTGGTCTGCTTTACTGCATTACAGTTGCTTTTGTATCAAAATAGTAGTCCAAAAATAAGTACAATCTGCCCTTTTAAGAAAACGTTTGTGGACTTCTGGTAAAGGGATCAACTTTAGGGTCAAGGGTAAAATGATACTATTATGATTTAAATGATACATAAAATAAGGCACTCATTGGCATCAATTAACTTAGATATTACCCACACTCACCCAGATGTTTATCTTTGGAGCCTACATTCATTGTTTATCAGATTCTGATAGCAAAACCAGTAGAGCCAGCAACTGCACTGGAAAAAAGGGTTTTTCTTGAGGTATTGCTGCTTTCTCTCATCCTTTTATCCTACCAGTTTCCGGCACCCTTATGGGGCCAGTCTATCTCTGCCTTCACAAAATGCCTGCTGACTCAATTCATGCCCTTCGGCTGGTAATCTGGTTAATATTGTGCAGTCTTCATGTGGGATCACACCTGCCTTTGTCTTCAAGATGTGAAGTATTGATTTACCACAAGCAATCTTTGACCTTCAGAAATCTGTTGATAGTTTCTTCCCTTAATGATATGCCCTTGTTAAGATTATTTCCTCAATTGATATCAGCCATCTTCTAGAAATCACACACACACACACACAAACATGCAGAGATTTCCATGTTGTCCTGTGGGTGATTGTTCTCATATTATTTCTCCTTGATCTAGTACACACTTGCAGTTTCCTTGGATATGGTCCATAGAAGTGACCTGACTGATCAGTTGTCGTTTTGTTGATGCATCTTTAAGAAATAAGAAAAGAGGAAGAGCTGTGAGTGCTCAAGTAAAGCCAGGGTCAGAGGAAAACAAAGATAAGGTGCAAAAACTGGATTATTCAGGATTATGAGCATACCAATTGTGCCATGCATTGTCCTAAGAGGGTGAGAAGGTTCTTATCATTTATTTTTCTTCCTTTTTTTTTTTTTTTTGAGACATGGTTTCACTCTGTTGCCCAGGCTGGAGTGCAGTGGTGTGACCATAGCTCACTTCAGCCTCGACCTCCAAGCAATCCTCTCGCTTCAACTTTCTCAAGTAGCTGGGACTACAGGTACAGGCCATCATGCCCACCTAATTTTTAAAAAATTTTTTGAAGAGCTGGGATCTCCCTGTGTTGCACAGGCTGGTCTCAAACTCCTGAGCTCAAGTAATCTCCCCACCTTGGCCTCCCGAAGTGCTGGGATTACAGGCATGAGCCACCATGCCTGGCTCGGAATTTATAATGTAAATCCACTTGAAAGAGGAATGGGGGAACCAGCCACCCCAAACTGGAACTATACCATGATTCTGTAAGTCCTTCTCTTATTTTTGTCCTCACTTTTTTATATTTCCATATGGAATGAGAGCCTATGGCCCTGAGGCAATTCATCACAGGTGGCCACTATGCACTCAGAAACGCGGGTGATAGCATCTTGTGGCAGTTATGAGCATGGTCTCTGCAGCTGGAGTCTGGATTCAACCCTCACTGTTCCATTTCCTGGCTGTATATTGTACATTCCTGGACAGTTCTACATGCATCTACTGAGCACTTTCATTAACTCACCCAGAAGGTGGGGGTTAAATGAATGAATACCTGTGCTTTTATAGGGTGTTGGGTTTATAACAGTTTTACCATTCTCTCTCAGAAGCCTGAAGAGAGTCACCTGTAGGATGTTCTGGGTTCCAGTATAGAAATAAAGTAGAGACTGGGCGCGGTGGCTCATGCCTATAATCCCAGCACTTTCGGAGGCCAAGGCAGGTGGATCACCTGAGGTAGGGAGTTCAAGACCAGCCTGACCAACATGAAGAACCCCATCTCTACTAAAAAAAATTACAAAATTAGCTGGGCATGTTGGTGCATGCCTGTAATCCCAGCTACTAGGGAGACTGAGGCAGGAGAATTGCTCGAACCCAGGAGGTAGAGGTTGTAGTGAGCTGAGATCGTGCCATTGCACTCCAGCCTGGGCAACAAGAGTGAAACCCCATCTCAAAAAAAGACATAAACTAGAATTGATCATGTATGAAGTCACACTGAATAACATTTTTCTTTTTTTTAAAGCTTAATTAATCTTCAACGTCTAAAAAAAAGTTTGTGTTCATAAATGATGTCAGACTTAAAATTTACATGTTAAAATATTTAGGCCTTACTCAACATCTTACATTCAATCATTGAACGAATAGTTATTGAATACCTACTGAGTGCAGGTATCACGCCAGGCCCTGGAGATGCAGCATCCAGAAAGACTCAGTTGGTCCTGAAAGGGAAGAAATCGGGCAAACGAAAGCAAATAAAACAGCTGTGAAAGAAGTGAATGTTGTGGGTGTTGTGAATGGTAAAATAGAGTTTTGAACTAGAGAAGTGCAAAAAGAAATGTGCTTTTGACAGAGTGATGGAAGCAGACAATTAAGCTTAGATCTGAAAGATGAAAAAGAACCAACTATGCTGACAACGGGAAGGCAAACATTCCAGGCACACTGTACAACCCTTCTGAAAGTCCTGAGGTGGACACTTTTTGGCCTAGTTTGAAGAACGAAAAGGGGAGTTGATGCTTGGTGAGTAGAGTGGAGATCAGAAAGAATGACCTTGGGGAAGTGAGTCAGGGACAGATCTTGCAAGGTCGGGATATAATCTGATTTCTGGTTTATTTCATAAGAAGGTCCAACTGGCTGCTGTGGGGAAATAATAGGGCAAGGGTGGAATTCAGGATTACAGTTTGAAGTCCACTGCAATAGACATGATGCAGATTATGCGGGATCATGGACTCTGTGTGTGTGTGTGTGGCTTGGAGCATGTAAGTCACCACTATGCACATAACAATGAACTTATATAGACTACATATCTAAAAATAAATACTATAAACACATTCATATGTCTTTATAAAAGATAAAATGCCTTAAAATTAAAATTATAGGATGTAACTTACTGTGTATTCAGTTTAGGACTAATTTTTTGCCTGTTAATAATGCTTATTTTCATGTATCAAGCTTTTATTTTTTTACAATTTCCAGGGGAAAAAAATGCATATTTGTTTTATCCCTTCAAACCTGTATTTTCATTCAAATTTCCCTTCTTTAGGTTTTTATGTAAGTGAAAATCTACATTAATAAGCATATCCATTAGCCAGGCGAGGTGGCTGGCGCCTGTTGTCCCAGCTACTCGGGAGGCTGAGGCAGGAGAATGGCGTGAACCCGCGAGGCAGAGCTTGCAGTGAGCTGAGATCCGGCCACTGCACTCCAGCCTGGGC
>NW_012115167.1:2331759-2351871 GCF_000951035.1 Colobus angolensis palliatus
TGCCGGGCGTGTTGGCGGGCGCCTGTAGTCCCAGCTACTCGGGAGGCTGAGGCAGGAGAATGGCGTGAACCCGGGAGGCGGAGCTTGAGTGAGCTGAGATCCGGCCACTGCACTCCAGCCTGGGCGACAGAGCGAGACTCCGTCTCAAAAAAAAAAAAGAAAATAAAGCACCCTTGTCTTTAAAAATAAAATTTGAATTCAAGAAGTGATCTAGTTAGACACTTGTATAAACTAACTAACTTTACATTCATGACGAATGAATCTAGAAGTTTTACCTGGTTCCTCATTAATATGATTATATCCCGAGTTGGTGATGAGGTGGGACAGGTTCTGAACTTGCCTATTCTAACTAATTTATTCCACAGTGAGAACCAAGTCAAGTGTATCCACATGAGAACTAGCCATGCCACCTAGGAGAAGTGCATAATTATCCTCAAATAGCCCCTTACCTTTGGAATGGGACACAAGATCCGATGTGAGTCAAGTTATTCAACCTGGAGTTGGCTTTCCCCCAGCCCCTCCCTCCTTTGTACAGGGCTAATGCAGACAAATGCTCTAATCCTCCCATCCTGAGGTTGGCAGTTTGCCAGCTGCTGGGACATTAGCTCCTCATTAGCACCTTGTCATCTGCCCACAAATCCACATCCCAGAACAAAGTAAAGTGCCTGTCCCATTTGAAGCTTTGGCCATAGAAAGTATGAATGCCAGTCCGTGGGGTTCCTTATGGTTTTATGAGTTAGGAGTAAAACAGAAATCCATGTTATTTAGATTTAAGAGATTAATGGCATGTTGGTCAGCAGATTATGTATTATGGTATACTTTTATAAATTCACATTTTAAAATTGACCTTTTACTTCCAAATCAATTGGAAATAGTCTTTTATTTTTCCTTTAGAATATTATCTTTATGAGTATTATTAAGATAGCATTTGAAAGTTGCAGAGTAAAAAAAAGGAGAGATGTTCTCAGAAGTAATTCTGAAATTTTCTGGGCAAGCACAGGAGTTTAGCTTGTTATAAATTCTTTGCAATATTGAACAGGTGAAGACCATTTGATAAAAAACAATTCTCGTTAACACTTCCTCCCTTTTTCTTTGTAGAACCTTCTCATTTCTGTGGTTGCAAAATATGTATATCTGGGAACATGTGCATCAGTAAAAGCTTTGCAGTTAAGTCTCTCCAAATCTGTCTTTGTGGTCATTTCAGGCATCTGAACCATCAATTTTGGTCACTGCAAAAGCTAATCCTTTGGCTCAAAGCACAGCTAACGGAAAGAGGCTTGAGAATTCTGAAGGCAGTGTCTTGCATTTTGTTTTGTTCCTGCATGTAGGAATAGCTGAGAAACATTTCTTTTAGTTCTGCAAACATGCTCTTACCCTCAACCACACCCCCTAGTACTTGAAGAGCTCAGTTGTCGATGCAGCCAAGTTTGATGTACACTTCGAATGGTGAAGCATTTTCCCCCATTGTATATCTTGTACCTTACTATCTAATGCTTTAAACGCCTACTTTGATTTGTGGCTGTCTGTTAAGGCCTTGGATGTGCCTTTAAAAGGAATACAACTTTTCTGCTGATACAAAAAAATTTTAGATCTCAGATTTTCACCTTTGCCTCCACCCACTCAAGGTCTGAGAATTAGACAGTGTGGAGGAGAAAGCATATCTTTCCCTTCTCATCTAAGGTTCATTGGCTGGGGCCCCATAATGAAAGACAGATTAACAAGAGAAAAGCATACATATGTTTCAAATATAAGCTTTATGTGGTATGGGAGCCTCTATGAGGAAATTAAGACCCAAAGAAGCAGCTAAACTGTAGAGCTTTTTATACTGTAGTAGGTTTGATGTACAGTGGACAGTCATGGAGAAATATAATTGGACAAAGGGGGTACGATCTAATGATAATAAACTAGGGGAGAACTTGGCAACACCTGTTTGTTCAGATTTTTCTTTGTGATTCTGTGTCTTCAGAGATAAGGCTGCTCTTTTCCTCTAGGTATAGAGAGAACATCTCTCACATGAGGGTTTTATGGCCTGCATTAGGGGAGGGTCAGAAAATCCTTTCTAGGTTTTATGACCTGTTTTAGTGGAGAAAAGCTGGGGAAAGTCAGGGAGACCTTCATGCAAATGCTGTTTCTTAAATTTTTTCAGCTTAAAATATTCCATCTGTCAAGGTGCCATATTTTGGAGTAGCATGTCCTAAACCCCAACAGTAACTGAGGAAGTAGTGGTTAATTGCTATATTTTGTAATTTCTACTTCAGCTCAAATTCTGGCCTGCCAACAAGCTTAGTTTCTTTTAGGGCTAATCTAATTTCAGTACTTTGAATCGATGCCAATCTGTACCTCCATACACAATAATACAAATTGATTCTATAGGAAATGATGCAATGATGAGATTGATCAATGTCCCAAAACAGGCAGCCTACTTTTTTTGAATGGAAACATTACAACTTTATAAGATGGGCTTATACATTCCAGATCACTGAAAGATTTTAGGGTACATTTAATAGACTCATTTGGTAATATGGAATGTTCAAGATGAGAAGCCACATTTTCAGAGAAGAAGGAGCTACCTCTTTTTTTTTTTTTTTTTTGAGACGGAGTCTTGCTCTGTTGCCCAGGCTGGAGTGCAGTGATGCGATCTTGGCTCACTGCAGCCTCTGCCTCCCAGGTTCCAGCATTCCAGCAATTCTCGTGCTTCAGCCTCCCGAGTAGCTGGGATTACAGGCACGTGCCACCATGCCTGGTTAATTTTTGTATTTTTAGTAAAGACAGGGTTTCATCACGTTGGCCAGGCTAATCTCAAACTCCTGACCTCAGGTGATGCCCCCACGTCAGCCTCCCAAAGTGCTGGGATTCAGGCGTGAGCTGAGCCACCATGCCCGGCTGGAGCTACCTCTTAAAACATATTGTTTCTATTCCTAAATATATTCAAAAGGGAAAAATATAACTATTAGTTGGGATAGTTTTATTTCCCTCCTAGAAGCCAAAAGACTTCTTCCAGTCACTTCCCAAAATCACATCCAGCTCTATGGTGAGCCGGAAGACTCCATGGCACTTACTTAACTTTTAGTATTTGCTGTATGTGTATGTGTTTGTGTAGGTATGTGAAGAGAGGAGTCCTGTATTGCTACCTGTCCCATCCCCCTTTATCTAATCCATGATGAGTGTTTTTATGCTGACAGATAAAACCCAATCCCCTGGCAGTTTGAGGCTGTCTGTCTAACTGCAACTGCCATTTAGACTACTTTTGGACATGGTCCATTAATATATGGTCTAAGTTATATTTTTCAAAAACCAATTAAAGAAAAATGAATTTCATGTTATATATGAGTTTCATTGAAGTGATGTTTATTTTTATTTACCAAGAGCTTCCAAATTCTGGTCCTCAGACATTTAATTGAATTGTTTTTCTAAAGGCACAACCCCTCTTGTATCGTAGTTTAAAAGAATATTGTGGTCTGGTTATCTAGTTTCCGTTCAGATTTATATATTGACAAGGAAACCAAGATATATAGCATTCACATCTTGAGCTTTCAAATTCAGAAGTATAGTTATCACAAACATACTTCATAACTCAGCAGTGCATAAAAAGTGTTTAAATAATAGATCGAGATGACAGATGTCATAAACATATATGAAAGGGATAGAGTCAAACCTGGCAAATTTTGAGATGTGGTTTCAATCACAATGTTTTTTGTTGATTTTTATATATGATCTTAGGCAATTTTAAATTAAGGCAGGCGTCACTTTTAATTTATTGTCAGGTGGAAAGCACACTTATTTTGTACTCTAAGGATTTATTCAGCTTAACTCTGTAATTGCTAGCAGTATACAAGCTCATTATATCACAATTTAGTATATTTGGTGCCAGCTGTTATGGAGTTAATGGCAAAGTCGAAAGAAATGACATAAAGTACACTCTCAGGTTTAGTGCAACCATCATAATGTTATTGTTAAGAATCTCCAGTCAGCCCAGGAGTTCACTTTAGTACTATTTCTTACCATTGTCATAGGTTAAAAAAATAATAATAATAAAAATAAAAATAAAAAAAGGTTAGTTTTCTCACCAAATATTGTATTTAATAATTTGCCAGACATTCAATTTTGCCTGTCTTTTACTGTAAGAGAAACTTCTCGTACCTGTTTTCTTTTTTTGAAAGTTAGTTTTGGCAAAGCTACAATTTCATATACTATTTTTATTGAAATGAGGTTTGAGAGGTGCCTGTATAAAAAGTAAGAAGCAAATATGCTTTTCATTGGGTTATGTATCGCTCATATATATCTATTCTTTCCTCCTAGATCTACTTCCTACTCATATTTTAATAGAGCCTGTAATCTTAGGGGAACAATACCCAGATAAAACAGCATAAGAACCCAATATGAATTCAACAGCAAAATTCTGAAATTAAAGAAAAATGATTTTCCTGCATTATAAGGAATTGTTGGTGTACACATAATATATATGTTATACATATTTATTCTCAGTACCCACAGTGTTTACTATTGTTACTTTCACAATTTCAACCCAACATTTTAGGTTTTTTTTCTACTCTGTGGTATCTCTAAATAAAGCTATTTGTAAAATTGAGTATTGTTGGAATTTTTTTTTGATTTGAAATTATGTAACTTCTTTTTGCTGAATATATTATCTCTGATATGCACAAAATGCAACATTTGATATATTTCTATAAATTGGATGTTAAAATAAGAAATAAACTCTATTTTTAATTATGGGAATACTTAAACTATTCCTCACCCTCTGGTTAACCAATAATGTTTATACATTTTTGTGAATTTGTGTATCTAACTTGGGAAAAGCTCACTCTTCTTCTCTGTGTGGCACATAAAAAGAGAAAATGTGTTTCCAGGAAACAATCCACTAGTAATTTAGTCCAGCTATTTTCAGTACTTAACTTTTGTACTTTTTTCTTAAGTTCACTATGATATGACATTTTATTATTAGATTTTTTTTTTTTAAATAGTCATTCACCAGATATTAAAGGATGCAGTTGGTTTCAGTTCAGGCAGGTTTTAACGGCGTTTTAATTAGCTTAAAACATATGCTTCCATTTATCGTATTACGTGGAGTACATCCTATCCCATTTAGCTGAGTATTGAGGACTATTGTACAATATTGTGCTCAGGCTAAAACAATGAAATACTAATTGGATCCAGTAAAATAACTGTAACATTTCCGATTCCTATTAGGTAGGTTACGTAAATTAGGCTAATATAAAATGGTGCTTAATAGAATTGCAAATATGGTGTGATGATACATTCAGACAGGAAAGACGGTGAAAGGGGATTTTGGAGAAAATCAAATACATTTGCATTACAATAAAACATTTCCTGCTGTGAGGGCTCTTGCAATGCTGGAAAAAACAACACTCCAGCACCACTCCCTCTTATTTACATAGGAATGCCATCCCAACCTCTTCTAGTTCCTATGAACAGTTGTCTGTCAGTAACAGAGAATAACGTGCAGTTTTAAGTCTGTTGATGAATACAGTCCTTTTATTATTTCGTCAGGCATCACATCTGAGATCTTTATATTGCAATGAGGGAGCATTTCTCTATATACAGTATGTCTTTTATGATGAGAATGTACTGTCTAGGTTTTAAAAACTGACTGTAATCATTGGATTGGATTGATATTTCCTATCTGAGCGACTAAATGTCTTGTGTTTATTTCCTTCTCTTCTTTTAAATTATTAGTCACTGGGTTGGATAGTTGTGACATTTGTATATTCTTTAATCATCCTAAAATGAATTTGAAAATAAAGCCTGGATAGCCTTTTCCTCCAAGGTCTCAGCCCCCTTGGACTTTCTTTTAAGTTTGAATAACAGCCATGTCTAATATTTTAAATGAAGAAATTTGAGGAACTGACACCCAGGTGGAGAAGGGTAGACTGATCCTCTTTCTAAAATCCTTCCAAACCAACGCTAATTTTGTCTTTGTTCATTAGGAGTCCCCATGGTGAGCTTCCTTCTGTGTGTTTGAGGAATGCAGAGCACTTTCTGGGCTGTGAGGTGTTCTGGGGAGGAGATTTTTGAAGCTGTCCCTCAAAGGAAAAGTTGCCCAATGAAGTGAGGAAAGCACTACATTTTTCCCTTGCAAATACACTGATAAAAAGAGCTTTCTGCTGAACTCACAAGCACCCTTGAACCTTTCAGTTTGCTCCCAGCGCTCAGATCCCAGTGTTTCTGTGAAATGGCAGAGAGAGAGAGAGAAGACCATTCTGGGGCCTAGCATGCAAATGAGCAAACCACGTAAAGGAAAAGAAAATTTAAATCCCATCTATTGTATTCTAAGCAGGTTGCTAGCAAGCCTTTGTGGAGCTGGTATAAAAATGAATCTCATCTCCTTCCTGGCATGAAAACTAAAAACATACTTTATTTCCTCACTCACATCAGTAATTTTTATGCAGTTTTATCTTCAAAAAAAGGTTTTTGTTTTTCCTAGGATTTTAGTGTATAACATTTTCATTCATGATACAAATTCTTTTATCTGCATCTGTGCTTCTGATTCAGACTTTAATCTCCCTGAGATCTTTAGTTGTGGAATTTGTCACTTTATTTACATTCACAGGTAGGTCTCCCCCTCTTTTAAAAAAGTATTGGAATTAATACTATTTCCTCAAAAGAACAGCCTTTTAAAAAGGCACTACATCGTATGAGGCATGGTTCCTAGTGAAGCAAACAAGTTAAAATCCTCTAGATTCAAATTCCCTTCACTTCCAGCTTTCAGCTGTAAAGAAAAGATTTTCATCTAGATGTAAAAGATGGTAATTGTACAATAAAGGAAAGGTTCTGGCCAATAGGAATGTGCTTGGGGAACGTGAGAAGAGGGGCACTAGGGGCAAAGAAATAGTCATCAGGCTCTGCAGGCTGGACTTACTGAAGAGGAACACTTGACAAACCACGTGAAGCAAACCGGTCAGCCAGCCATTGTCCACCAAACCACATAGTCTGTTTAGCTGGGTTCCCTCCACCCCATTATATTGATTAGAAAAAATTAAACTGATTGATTTATTTCAGCCTCATTTCATATAAGGCAAGTGTGGAAATTTTTAGATCTATTAGTTTTTCTCATTTTCTTTTTCCCTGTCAAATTTTTGAAAATCTTGGTACAATGTAATTTTATATCAGATAGAGGAACTACCCATATAATCTAGAGGATGCCCTTCTCAAAGAAAACCTTTATTTTGAAATAATTACTGATTTACAGGAAATTATAAAAATATTAGAGAGAAGTCCCATGTACCCTTCTCCTAGTTCCCCCATTGGTAATATCTGACATAATTTGAATACAGTAATACAGTATCAAACTCAGGGAACAGATTGAAAGCACCTTATAATTTCAGCAGTTTTACATGGATTCATTTGTATCTGTGTGTGTATGTAGTCTTAAACAATTTTATCAAATAACTTCTTTTTTAGCTTACTGATAGCTTCAGGAAAGAAAATAGCAAAGTGGCCTCAACAGTGGTGTTTTACTAAATCACTCATTATTTCCACATTGAGTGATAGCCAAAAATTATATATATTTTATATATATATATATGTATATATCTTGCTGTTGTTGTTTTGGTTGTTTTATTGTCTAATAAAATGGACTCTTCACAGACATAAGAAACATAAAATAAAACATAATGCAAATAAAACATAATGCAAAAGTAAAGCACTAATTTGCTAGATATAATTATAATCAAAATAAAAGCCCAGATAATTAATATAATTTGATTTTCATCACAATGTAAACATTAATTTTTAGTTACACCTAGAATTACAGTTTTTAACCTTTTACATCACACATGCATGCACACAGATATGTTTGTTGTAACCCTACTTTTATCTCATAGATCACTGATTTTTTATGTGTGCATATACATGTACATAATGACACACTCCAATTACATAGATTTGTAGAGTATGGATGCCTTAGATCTGAGATCAGCGAACTCTGCATAGCACCAGATAGGAAATACTTTAGGCTTTGCAGACTAGGTCTCTGTTGCAGCTACTCAATTCTGCACTGGTAGCAAGAAAGTAGCCATAGACAATATGATAAATAATGAGTGTGACTGTGTTCCAATAAAACTGTATTTATGGACATTGAAAATTAGATTTCATGTAATTTTCAGGTGTCACAAAATATTATTTTTCTTTTGATTTTTATTCCAACCATTTAAAAATGTAAAATCCATTCTCAATTCACAGGCTTTACAAAAAAGTCTGGTTTTGGCCTGGATTTTACCAAGAGACTGTAGTTTTTGGACCCCTGTACTACAAAATATGTACCATGCTTTCATTGATATGTCTGCATACAAAAGTTTTCTCCCTTCTAGTCTAATCTCATTCTCATTGTCACTTGAGAAAGCATAGACAAGTTTTATAGTAGAAGCAGTTATGCTAATATGAGAGAAGGTTCTTTATGCAATAGTACAGTAATAGATTATTTTCTTCTTTTAAAAAAAGAAGAATTTTTTTTTTTAAAGAAAAGTAGTTTAACATTGCATTAAAGGGAACAACTCAAGTTTCTAATTTTTTTCCTATTTTCTTGTCATGGATATATTAGCAGTACATGATGCATACTAATTATAAAGTTGGCTGTAACAAGAGTTCCTCTTGTGAATCCATTTAAGAACTGATTGTTTACTATCTTTTTCTGTAAGTATAAAATTTTAATTATGCCACTGACAGGAACTGTGCGTGATACAGTGCTCTACATTTATCACTGGGAGAGGGCCAGTTGCAGAGCTGTTTGACTTTGGAGAAATCCTGATGCGTTTGCAATGTTGAGCAGCAGGTGCCACATTATTATGTACAGAAAAGCAATTAGGAAGCATATTGGATGAATGGGGAGTGCATTAATATTAGCAAGTACATTTGTCAGTGGTTTTGATGCGAGTCTTTTTCTTTCCTTTATGCAACATTAAGATTGTGGCTCTCATAAATTCTCCCCTTAAATTGCCATCTGTTCCCTTGTCAGGCAGTAGTGAGGTAGAGAAAAGTTTTCTTGACAAAATGAAAGGAATTTCTTTTATTTAAAGTAGAAGCAAAAGGGCCTATAGAAAGTTGCAGAATTGTAGGTTGTGTAGTTCAGCTTTGCCTGTGTTAAGTAATTACCTTTGAATGTAATATTAACCGTGGAACCCTTTGATTTTTACAAGTTGCTATTTTTTTCCCAGTCATTTCATGTATTTGAAAATTCAATAGGAAAGAGTTATAATTAGATTAATGCAATGACAACCAGCAATTGGCCATTTGGATTAGGAAGTTTGAGGAAGAAATTGCGGATTTTTTTTTTTTGGTGCATCATTTCCATTTTTTTGGCCTAGGTCTATGTTCCTATCCTGAAATCATTTAAGATTAATTACTAGAATGTCACTCCTCTTTAGACTGCTTCTGAAATAGGTAACATTCAATACAATAACAACTGAAAGAAATTCTCTGTACCATATTTACTATAATAACTGGATATTATCTTCATGACAAACTCTGATGTGTACTTAACAATTAAATCTTCCAAAATCTTCATTAACTAGAAAACACAGCCAATAAGTGATTTTGGTTAATTGAGTTTTCTGGTTAGTTGAAAGGTCATATAATTCCTTTAATTACAACTACCTTAATTGAACCTTTTTCTCTAGAATATATTTGTTCACTTTTTAACTTTAGCAGTATAGTATATGAAATATCATGACATTTAGGCCTTCACATGCTTTCTCATTTTCATCTTGGGCATTTTAAAAAATGCTTTAGGAAGAAGAAAGAATTATGCTAAACTTGTACCTAATATGAAGCATAACCTAACTTTTAAAAAAATGGTTGATGTTGTTGATGTTTTCTTCTTTTTCCAAAAGTACTTTCTTTTTTTCTTTTCTTTTTTTTTTTTTTTTTTTTTGAGATGGAGTCTTACTCTGTTGCCAGACTGGCGTGCAATGGTGTGATCTCAGCTCACTGCAACCTCCTCCTCCCAGGTTCAAGCAATTCTTCTGCCTCAGTCGCTCGACTAGCTGGGATTACAGGCATGCATCCCACGCCCGGCTAATTTTTGTATTTTAAGTAGAGATGGGGTTTCATCATGTTGGCCTGGCTGGTCTTGAACACCTGACCTCAGGTGATCTACCCACCTCAGCCTCCCAAAGTGCAGGGATTATAGGTGTGAGCCACCGTGCCTGGGCTTCAAAAATACTTTCAAAAGGAAAATTGAGTTAATATATTTTCTATTTGAGTTCTCATTGATTATGGGCATAGAAAGGTTGACTAATAAAGCTTCATGGCTGAGGCCTGTGAAACAAAAGACAAATTAACAAAAGAAAAGCATTCACATTTTATTTAATGTAAGTTCTATGTGACACAGGTTCATAAGGACATAAATACCCGAAGAAACAGTTAAACCTGTGTATTTTCATGCTAGGTTTGATGAAGAGTGGATAGTGTAGGATAAATAAGATAGGACAAAGGGTGTGATCTAATGGCGGCAAACTGGGGGAAACTTAGCAAGACCTTTTTGTTCAGATTCTTCACTGTGACTCTTCACTTTCAGAGATAAAGATATTCCCTTCCTCCAGAAATAAAGAGATTTCCCTCTCACACGAAGGTCTTACGAGCTGCTTCAGGGAAACCTCAGAAAATCCTTCTTAGTTTCATGATCTGCTTTAGGGAAGAATGGTTGTGGTGGTGGTGAAATTAGAGAGACTTCCTTGTTTCTGCCATTTTTTTTTTTTTTTTTTTGAGACGGAGTCTCGCTCTGTCGCCCAGGCTGGAGTGTGGAGTGCAGTGGCCGGATCTCAGCTCACTGCAAGCTCCGTCTCCCGGGTTCACGCCATTCTCCTGCCTCAGCCTCCCGAGTAGCTGGGACTACAGGCGCCCGCCATCTCGCCTGGCTAGTTTTTTGTATTTTAGTAGAGACGGGGTTTCACCGTGTTAGCCAGGATGGTCTCAATCTCCTGACCTTGTGATCCGCCCGTCTCTGCCTCCCAAAGTGCTGGGATTACAGGCTTGAGCCACCGCGCCCGGCCTTCTGCCATTTTTCAATATGTCAGGTGGCATAATATTTTGGGCTATAGTATCCTGAGCCCCATGAGTAACATGGTTTTTCCATCCAGGTTAAGTGTTGTCATGTGTAACCTAGCCTATTTATAGGTGCCTGGAGCCACAAATTGACAGTTGCAGACCTGAGAAAAGCTGAAGATGAAAAGAACATGAGGTTTGACTGAGGTCTTCTAGTTTCCCTTCCTTTCTGTTCCCAGAGTAACTAAGGTCAAGAGCAATCAATTGTGATCCAAGCTCACATGAAATTTATGTAAGAGTTGATGCTGCTTTATTCACTTAAAGTGAGATTGGGCATTGTGTCAGCTCATTAGCATGTTCCCTACAGGTAAGTTTTGTTTAAAAGCTAAAGTTTAAGCACAGATTTTTGTTGGCAAGCAAGGCCTTATAATTGGTGATTTTATCTGGATCTTAAGCTAGTGTCCTCAAGTTCTGATAACCTTATGGATTTGTCTCCACTCTTGGAACCGAAATGTTTAAGTATCCAACACCATGGACAGGGCTGGAGACACCTTGAGAAACTCTTAATTTGGGAGTTCATTTATTCTTCTTGCCTCTTCAATTTTAGCTCAATTAGCAATATCCACATACCTTTGAAATTTGAATATTCCCAAATCTCCTTAGTCATGCATAACTAAATCTCTTATGAGACTTTTACTTTTTTTTTTTTTTTTTTTTTGAGACGGAGTTTCGCTCCTGCTGCCCTGGCTGGAGTGTAAAGGTGCGATCTCCAACTCACCACAACCTCTGCCTCCTGGGTTCAAGTGTTCTCCTGTCTCAGCCCCCTGAGCAGCTGGGATTACAGGTCACCACACCCAGCTAATTTTATATTTTTAGTAGAGACGGGATTTCTCCATGTTGGTCAGAGTGGTCTCGAACTCCCAACCTCAAGTGATCCGCCCGCCTCAGCCGCCCAAAGTGTTGGGATTACAGGCATAAGCCACCGTGCCCAGCCGAGACTTTTACTTATAGATGGCTATGAGTAAAACTACAAGTAAAAGTCTCGTATTTTGTTTTTTTTTAGATGGCATCTTGCTCTGTTACCAGGCTGTAGTGCAGTGGCATGATCTCGTCTCACTGTAACCTCTGCCTCTTGGGTTCAAGCAATTCTCTTGCCTCAACCTCCTGAGTAGCTGGGACTACAGGCACATGCCACCATGCCTGGCTATTTTTTTTTTTTTTTTTTTGTATTTTAGTAGAAATGACGGGGTTTCACTATGTTGCCCAGGCTGGTCTCAAAGTCCTGACCACTGTGCCTGGTCTAAAGTCTCATTTTTATTAGGTGTTGTTTTTCAAGCTTTCAGAAGTAATCTTGGTTCTACATTCTAGATTACCCATTTAACCTCACTATCTTGTTTGAGTGCCTATGTGGAAAAGGACAATCTGAGTCCTTTTATAGTTGAATCTGGTTGTGATTACACCATGGCCTTTCATCCGCGCAGTAGGCAGCTAGCTTGGGCCACATAAACAAAAACAAAAATCAAGTAAAAGGAAGAACAATTAGCCAGGTAATTTAGAGAAGCAAACCTCAGCAATAAGGATGAAAATACCTTATCATCATTTGCAGTGAACTTTCACATGCATCATCTCAGTACCTTCTCATAACAAATCAGTGAAGTAGGCAGCGTTCATGCGTTTATCACAAGTAAAGAAATTGACCCTGTGCCAGGTTTCCAGAATCATTCTGTAGGAAGGGGCAGGGTCAGGAGGCAAATGAGGATCTACTAATTCTGGTGCTTTTTCCTCCCTCCCAGCCTTCTTCTCAGCTTTTTGCATTTTATAAAGGGGAGTCTTTTAACTCTAGGGAATCCATTTGCAGATCCCAGTTTTATTGCTTATTTGATCAAACTTTCAATTTACTTGGTCATAGCAAATGGATCCTAATGTGTCTCATTGACTTCCTATCCAGAACACCTTTGAGTTTTTTGTTTACCCCAGGCTACATGGAAGGAGATGTCACCAAGGTGAGTGTAAAAAACACTGGGCTGAGAGTTAGGAGAGCTGATTTTCACATGAGTTTGATAGATACTTTTAGGTTAGTTATTCAACCAAACTAGACCCTATCTGTAAAATGAGGGAGTAGAACTTTGACATGTTCTAAGCCCCTTTCAGGTTTGGGGAGTGTATGTCTGTCTCACATCTTTCAGGAAGTCCCAGAGCTCCTTACTGGTCATGTGGCTCAGTCCTCCGTTACTGGAGCCTCTGTATGTCTGGATGCATTTGAGGTGCCCGGACTGCAGTCCCAGTGGGGCAGCACACCAGCTATGTAACCAAGGACTAGGCAGGTGGTGTCTCTGGACTACTGTCTTGTTTCCACAACGAGAATGGCAATCCTTACTCTGCTGGATTCACAGGGTTATGTGAGGATCCAATGAGATAATAGTTATGAAAACATTTTATAAACTCTAAAAAGATAAAATAGTCCATGAACTTCCATTAGCGATTGCTATCTAACTGATCATCTCTCTGTAGCACCTATTCTTCCCATGACCCACTACCATCTTGTTCACTGGTCATATCTTGGAGGCTAGAGGCAAGGGCTGAAACACATAGAATCTCAGCCGGGCCAGTTATCTTGGGTGTTAGATCTGTAGGAGTCTAGGTATTCTGCAATCCCAGCTCATTCCTGAAGACAAAGAAAGCTCTATGGGAAGATATGTGCACATTGAAGTCCCTAGAAGGGAAGAAAAATTATTACTGTCTCCTAAAATCTGGAAATAAAAAGAAACATCTTAAACTATGAATGCCAGGGAGTCTGGGCTTCTACTGGTGGCAAGAGAAAATGCCCCCTGAGCTTTATAATTGGATGTCTGTCACTGCCTTCTAGCCATCCAGGCAGGCAAATTCAAACCTATTTTCTGTCTCTCACTCAGGAGATCTGGAGCCAAGCTTATAACCCTTTTTGGCATGCCTTTTGGATCTTTTCTTGGATTCCTTAATTATTTATTTATTATTATGAAGCCATCACTTTGAATCTGGGCATGAGTACAAAATGGAGGAAAAAATATAAAAAAAATAAAGTGTAGAACCACAAAGGTCAGCCAACTAAAGTAGTCTCCAAATACCCCTCCCTCCATTTCCTTACTATCCTCCCCTTTCTATTTTCTCCTCTTTTCTACACTGCATACCCTGCCTAACTCAGCATCATCACCCACCTACATTCCGATCCCTTTAAAGGAGTGTAATTAGATGCACATAATGACTATGTCCAAAATACAACTGAATTTTTCTTCTCCACCCTTCTTCTCTATCTTTAGTGACTTGCTTTGTTGAATCCAGTTGTGGTAGAACCTGGTGGAATGCCCTTTGTCAAAACTCAACCACTCCTAAATCATTTATTCTGCACCTTCATATTTTTGATGATTGGATTTTGTATTTATTTGTTTTGGATTGATTTTATATTCATCTGAGTCCTGTGTATGGATTAAATTTTTTTGTATTGGTCTTAGTACTGTGTATCAGGGACAGCGACATAGGTTTGTTATCTGGTCCTTCTAATAGAGGAGAGCATTTATCTGTAGTTTCTCAAAGCACTTCTCAGAACGCATGTTTAAAATGAGTAAGAAAAAATGCCATCAATGGCTGGGTGCAGTGGCTCACGTCTGTAATCCCAGCACTTGGGGAGGCCGAGGTGGATGGATCACTTGAGGTCAGGAGTTCGAGACCAGCCTGGTTAACATGGAGAAACCATGTCTCTACTAAAACTACAAAAATCAGCCAGGTGTGGCGACAGGTACCTCCCAGCTACTCGGGAGGCTGAAGCAGGAGAATCACTTGAACCCGGGGGACAGAGGTTGCAGTGAACCGAGAATGCATCATGGCACTCCAGCCTGGGTGACAGACTGAGACTCTGTCTCAAAAAAGAAAAAAAAAAAAATGCCATTGATACATAGATATCAGTATAACTGTCAGATTGAGAACCCTAATTTTATTGAACCTCATTTTCATCTCAATTTCTCCAATACTATGCTAGTTCCTGGGAATAGGGAAAAGAAATATAGAAGATAATTCATCTTTTAAAAGGGTTTTACGGTTTGGTGGAGGAGTCTTAATACATGTAGACATTTAAAGAAACATATAGCCAAATTGTAAATTTAGATGCAGAGGATAACGTCTAAGAAATTAACATTAGGGGCCAGGCACAGTGGCTCACGCCTGTAATCCCAAGACTTTGGGAGGCCAAGGCGGATGGATCACCTGAGGTCAAGAGTTTCAGGCCAGCCTGGCTAACATGGTGAAATCCCATCTCTACTAAAAATACAAAAATTAGCTAGGTGTGGTGATGCATGCCTGTAATCCCAGCTACTCGGGAGGCTGAGGCAGGAGAATTGCTTGAACTAGGGAGGCAGAGGTTGCAGTGAGCTGAGATTGAGCCATTGCAATCTAACCTGGGCAACACAGTAAGACTCCATCTCAAAAAAAAAAAAAAAAGAAAGAAAGAAATTAACATTAAGGATAATAAATAGATCAATATACTAGGGTTAATGGAAGAGACTTCATGGAAAAGAAAGGACGTAAATAGGACCTTAAAGGACACATTGAATTTGAAAAGAAGAACAGACTAGGAAGGGCACAGCAGGGGAAGGATATGACAGACACAAATTTGGAGAGGCAGGAAGGGATGTGGCATGATTTGGAAGCCATGGCATTGGGCTCCAAATGGGACACTGTAAGTGATGAAAAGGACTAGCAAGACCTTATTATCAAAGATTTGAGACTGTAGACAGAGGAAGGATGCTGAAGTTTTGAAACAGAAGCACAGTGTAACAACTGTGTGTTTTGGGGAAGTCTAAATTGGCTTAATACTACGCAGGCTAGATCAAGGACAATAAATGTAGCCAAATCAGATTGGGTTATCAAACTTAAGCCATTCAATGCAGAGTCATTTTATTTTAAATTGTTATCATTTGTTTTTATAGCTTGCAGAGCACTTTCACTTATGTTATCTTGTACACAAGTCAAAATAACCCAGGAAGGCAGACAGGGTATACCATATTATCCCATTCTCTATATATTGAAATCGTAGGATCTGTGATGTTAAAGGTCTTACCCAAATATAGGTAGTGTAGAAGTGATAGAATTGGGACTTAAATATAGGAAATATATTTTATAGTTGAAGGCATGCTGTGTCACCATGAATCAGAATAAATGCTCCTTTCTTAGGTCATTAAGTTGATCTTGAGGAATCTACACATGCACAATATTTTACTCCTGAAATCAGTTCACTCAAGTTAAGCGGACCTAGCTTCACACATCTCAGAGTCAGATTCCCTGCTCATTGCTCATTTTTTAGGATTCAAGTAAATATGTCTTTTTAAAATTTTATTTTATTTATTTATTTATTTTGAGACGGAGTCTCGCTCTGTCGCCCAGGCTGGAGTGCAGTGGCGTGATCTCGGCTCACTGCAAGCTCCGCCTCCCAGGTTCACGCCATTCTCCTGCCTCAGCCTCCTGAGTGGCTGGGACTACAGGCGCCCGCCACCGCGCCCGGCTAATTGTTTTGTATTTTTAGTAGAGACGGGGTTTCACGTGTTAGCCAGGATGGTCTCGATCTCCTCACCTCGTGATCCACCCACCTTGGCCTCCCAAAGTGCTGGGATTACAGGCGTGAGCCACTGCGCCCGACCCAGGATTCAAGTAGATATGTCTTAAGACCCTTTTCAAGACTTTAAATATATTGACCAAGTGTGAGTTATTTTCAATCCTTTAAAGGGAACCACATTCTTTACAACTTAGGATGTTATTATCTGTTTTTATGCCGAGCCTTATTGTTAAGTATCCTAGCAAAGGTAAACTCAAATTCTATGAATTTGACTATGACCAGTAATTTTTTTCTTTAGAAAGCTTTTCATAGAAACATAACATTCATTCAGAATAATGCACAAATCATAAGTGTACAGCTGAATGAATTTTCAAAAACTGAATACACCCAGATTAATAAACTAAACAGGAGTATCCTAGAAGTCCCCCTCATGCCTCCTACTAGATGACAGACAACTTTATTCTATTTTTTATTTTAGATTCAGGGGTGTGTGTATGTATGTTTTATACATGCATGTTGCTGCAAAGGACGTGATTTCATTCTTTATGGCTGTGTAGTATTCCAGGGTATATACGTACCACATTTTCTTTATTCAATCTGCCATTGATGGGCACCTGGGTTGACTCCATATCTTTGCTATTGTGAATAGTGCTGCGATGAACATGCAAGAGCATGTGTTTTTGTGGTTCAAGGATTTCTTTTCCTTGGGATATATACCCAGTAATGGGATTGCTGGGTAAAATGGTAATTCTACGTTTAGTTCTTTGAGAAATCTCCAGACTGCTTTTGACAGGGGCTGAACCAATTTGCATTCCCACCAACAGTGTATAAGCATTCCCATTTCTTTGCAACCTTGCCAGCATCTATTTTTTTGACTTTTTAATAATTGCAATTCTGACTGGTGTGAGATGTTATCTCATTGTGGTTTTGAATTGCATCTCTAATGATTAGCGGTATTGGGCATTTTTTCATCTGTTTGTTGGCTGCTTATATGACTTATTTAGAGAAGTGTCTGTTTATACCCTTTGCTCACTTTGTAATAGGGTTGTTTTTTTCTTACTGATTTGTTTAAGTTTCCTGTAGATTCTGGATATTTGTCAGATGCATAATTTGCAAATATTTTCCCCCATTCTGTAGGTTGTCTGTTTATTAATAGTTTCTTTGCTATGCAGAAGCTCCTTAGTTTCATTAAATCCCAGTTTGACAACTTATTAAAATGCTTCTTCTTATCTTACTTTTTTGAACTTTCTTTAGTAGAAATATATACTTTCTACTATGGTCAAAATATATACTTTTTACTATATAATAGTAAAAACGTACTTTCTACAATATATAATTTAATTTTTAAGAATTTCATTGTTTTTATATTTTTGTATACCTATCTTAATACTTTGAGTCAAAATTCAGTCAACATCATCTTCAGCACTGTTATAAAGAACAGTCATTCATAGATAACCTGGAATGATTTTGATACAGCTAAATTTCAATTTTCATTCCTTTCTTTAACAGTTATAATTTTATTTTCAGTGTTTCATCATCTTAGACATTTTTCAGCTTTTTTTCTCTTTCATTTTAGACATTGTCTACAAACCTAATGATCATCATCACCTAGAGGGTCCTTATTCAGTTTGCTTTAATAGACTTGTCATCTGTGTCAATCCAAGTTCAGGGAACTGGCTGTTTTTTTTTTTTCCCCCTAATTTAACATTTGTATGTTGATAAAAAAAAAGTTGAGTGCTTGATTTTCTCTATTTAGTGTACATCAATTAATGTCCAATTATAATCTTTTCCTTTTACAAGTACAAAGCTTATTATTACTTCCATATGGCTTGTGGAGTTTGGTACTTTCTTTGCACTGTGATATGTCTTTATGTAATAAATATTAGAACAGTACCTATGTAAGTTTTGCTGGTTTTGTTCTTTCAGCTTTTGCTATTAAAACCTGCATATATGTAGATATTATTGTTCTGTTGGTTGTGACCTGGCTCTGTGTTCCTGCCCTTGAAGACTTGTGAATGAGTCATGTTTCTTCTGTAACAATTGTGTTTGACTTAAAAAAGAACATCTTGGCTCAGATGTCTGATTCTGACATCAATTACTTTTTGGTACATATGTTTTCCCCAGATTCTTCCCTGACTCTGACCACCATGGTTCTTTTGGGTATGAGGTCAATTTACTACCTATGACCTTCGCTTCTTCCCTACCTATGATTAGCCACTATGCAGACTTGGCATAAAGAATCTCAGAAGTTCTTCCTAGTACATCAGTTTTTAGGACTTCCCTTTTGCCTATGCAAACAGCTTTACTCTGATTCCTTTCTAACCTATGCTGTTAATTGCAAGATAAGCATACTCAAATTAAGGACTCCTTGCAACACAGTCAACTTCTCCCTGAGTTATGGAAGGAATGCTCCTTCAAAAGGAAGAGAGAAATCTCTGCTCCCCACCCCTCCCACATTCTCTTTAGAAGGGTGCAAGAGAGGTTTCAGGGACTTATTTCTGAGTGCAACACTTAAGTTTGGCCTGTGAGGGGTAAATAGTCCATTATCAGGAAAAAAAGAAGTCTTACCATTACATAGTCAAAAACATAGACAAATACAGAATTTGTTGCATCAAACTTTACTTTTTCCAAGGAATCAGCCATCAGTCCGTACACATCTTATGGGCATCAGGGGCCTCCTTCTCCTTCCCTTTCCCCTTTTTTTCTAATGTCTTGTTCATATTTTTGCATCTTTCCAGAGTGCTGCTTCTTAGTCAATAAGTTTGTGATCTTCCTTCTAGATGCATCTGAATGGCGGCAGCAGGCCCTGAGCTCATAAGGCTTTGCACGTTATCTGCATCTTTTCAGGTGCCTGACTTTCTTTCTGTCTCTTTCTCTCTCTTAGGAATTCTTACCACCCCTTGTGGTCTGAGTTATTATACTTTATTACACTAACAGATTCTCTGTTTTTTTGGAGTCTCACCAAATAGCCTTCTCCTGAGAAGGGGATTGTGTGAGGAAGAAAAGTGGCAGGTGAAAAAGGGTAAAGAAACTCCATCCTGTCACATAAGTATTCATAGTACCTCTTTGAAAAGACTCCAGAATTTCTCGTGCAGATAGTAGAGAGGGCAAGAGGAAGACTTAACACTTCTGGTTGCTTTTGTTCTTGCAGGAAAAGCAGAGTGGGTGCCTAAAGTAGAGAGCAAAAGCAGCTGCTTGCTATCACCACTGGGGCTTGGTCAGGGCTGCCTCCTGCAAGTCCTTCATGGAATTGGTGATTGTGTATCCTTTTGACACTTAGGTTTGTGAAGGTAGAAACAAGACAAGTTTTTCTCTCTATGACTTCTTGGGAATGGAGGAAAGAGGACAATTTTGGGCAAGACATTTGATACTTCATATAGAAAGTCGTTACAACCCTTTTTCCTTTTTTTTTTCCTACTGGAAGTGTCTACCCTAGGATAAGACTCTTTCCACCAATTTATTTCCTTCCTTCCTTCCTTCCTTCCTTCCTTCCTTCCTTCCTTCCTTCCTTC
>NW_012115167.1:2354556-2362531 GCF_000951035.1 Colobus angolensis palliatus
CGGGAGGCAGAGCTTTCAGTGAGCTGAGATCGCGCCACTGCACTCCAGCCTGGGCGACAAAGTGAGACTCCATCTCAAAAAAAAAAATAAAAAAAGAAAGAAAGAAAGAAAAGAATTCCCTTAGCTGCTGACTCCAAAGTTTAAAATAAAAGGATAAGTTTGAGCGAAAGAGATGAATAAGCTGGGGTGGAAGAAGAAGAGAGAATGGTATTGTTGGCAGAGGGTACAGCGGTAGCACAGCTTTGGAGTCCAGAAAGAGCATTGTGCATAGAAAGGGAGAGGTGAGAGATGAGGGCAGATAATTAGGCCAGGGGTATTATCTGCCATGTTAAGGAGTTTGGACATTTTCCTGTAGCTGATGGTGTGCTAGTAAAGTTTAAAATGGCACATGACAGAGTTCCCCCTTTAATCGGACCATAGCTTCAATTTCTATCTGCTTTGAGGAACTGCAGGTTATTTGTCAATCCAATGGTGTTGGAGGTGTTTTTCCCCTGATGAGTGGACAAGCCGAATTCTTCAGAGAGATGCTGCTGCCTGACCCATATGGCCCACTGACAGTTTGACAGTTGACAGCTTTTAGTCAGACTAGACTCACTTAAGCTGCTTACCCATCCTGAGGCGAGTGCGCGGCCAGCGCCCAGGCTCCACATCATTCTGGCTGTCTTAATTGGGCACTAATTAAATGTTTTGGCTGGAAACCTCTCCTTGCCATGGCTGAATGGACTCATTTGAGGCCAGTATTTCAGGGAAACATCTTGTTAGGCTGATCAGAATCCCTGTTTAAAAGGAAAATGCATATATTCAGTTTGTTCCTTCCTATTTTGGCCTAAGGATTTATCTCTTTTTTTCCTTTGAGAAAAAAATTCCCTAAAAACTTAAAAGGGTGTATGTGTATGTCTATATGTAGAGATTCACATGTATAAATAACATATATATTCATATGTATATATCCTCATTCATATACGCACACACACGGACACACACATGCAGAGCTCAAGATAGGAGCTGATAGAAATCATAGCTCTACAGCCAAGAGGTCACATCCAAATTTTGTTTAACATTTACTTTAAGCTAAACATATAGTTAATCTGCTTGTGGCTTAGTTTCTTTATTTGTCACAAAGTCACAAGAAAAACGTTAGAATGTTAGCATAATATTTCAGAGTGAATGTTAGGGATGAGGATAACTCACTTCTAATCCTAGGGCATTTACAAAACGATAGATGGATGGACTGAGATCTGTTTTCTGTCTTTACTTAGCTGTTGCATGCTGATAGGTATTTCTTTCTCAAATCATTCCAAAAGCAGAGTAGATAGCCAAGTGTTTGGGTTTCAAAGGGCTATCTTCAGTCTACACTGCAAAGACTGCCTGAAGTATCAACAAGGTTAAGCAGCAGGTACAGCAAAAGCATTGAAGAAGAAGATATTGAATGCATCATCCATCTGCAGACCTTCAGGTGTTGATTTTATAGCCATTGAAGGCATTGGAGGGGGTTATATCATTTACATGAAATGATAATTGTTATTTCTTAGGAATTCCTCCACTTTCTGAAACTCTATCTCTCTTATGAATTTTGCTTTTCTGGTAAAATAAGCCTAGTAATGTGATTTTTCCCCCCAAAATAATGATGCTATTAACTGTATTAAACAAGGACTAATACGAAAATTGAGATTTGTGGAGGCTAAAATTAATTCCTAAATTATAATTTTCTATGAAGACATAGAATTAGATAACAGGGTTTTAAGGTGATTTCTTCTCTAAAAAGGAAAAATAAGATGTGTTCCAGTTCATGTATCTTCAACTCTTTCAATTATCTTAATGTGTATTAATATATATTATATGTGATAAGTATAGGTTTATAAGAGAAAACCTCATCAATTAGCTATTCTTGAGTACATTTGCATTTGGTTACTAGGGAATAACCTGTTCCTGATCAACAATGGTAAAACAGAGCACATGAAAACACTGCATTATCTGAACTAAAGTAGATCTTCAAAACCTCTTTGATGTGTGTGCTTCTTTAGGTCTTAAGGACACATTAAAGTGTATGTTGAACTTTCTAATATTCACCTTATTTAATGAGAAATGTTTTCCTTCTTGTTTTGCCACTATCTTTGCCTTCCATATCCACTCCCCTACTCCTTTTATTTTATTTTATTTTTTGTTCTGAGAAATGATTCTGTGTGTTCTTTTCCTATTTAAAATTTAAAGAGTTACATTTGGGAGAGGAACAATGTAGGGAAAGGAAACCCCTGGAGTGTGTCTGATGTGATCGTTCTCCTCTGTGCCACCATTTTTCCTCCTGCTGTGGGAGCGCTAAATGATAATGCCTGATACCTTACTGAATAAAGCCTGACACGGTTTCCAGCTGTGAGCATGTGATCAGTTTTTATGTTTGATTTTTGCACACAAGTATACTACTGCAAGCATGTCCACAAACTACTTCACAAATGCTTAAGGGGGGAATTGCTCTTGAGTGAATCAAACATTAAACAAACAGTAAGTAATTGCATTAAAAAAAAACCCTTCATTTATTTTAGAAAGCCATGTTTCTGTTCAAACCCAGGCTTTTAAAACAAATTTAATTTATATTTAATGGTCAGATATAACCAGATAACCAATCCTCTATGAATTTACTTGCAAGTGAATTTTAATCTGAGATGAGTTGTCCAAACAGAAAAGAGACTATATTACTTCCTGTACTTTCTACAATGATTAAATATGATTGTAATTATACAATATGTTGATTCATTTGTGAGAAACATTGACTAATATATCCACTGTTATATCATCTTGAAATGGAGTCTCGTAGGCTGTAATTTTTAAATCCATAATTTTCTTGAAGCAGCATATTGCACATATATGATCCTGGATTTAATGATATATTTTGGTAATATAATAGTCTTAGATGTTAAAGTATTCTGTGGTAATGCCTATCTTATAATAGACAATATATATTTCTTATTGTTAATTTGTTGATATATATAAAAAAGCTATCTATTCCAATTAGTAATTCTGAATTTAAAAATAAGATATTATTAAAACAAAAACAAATTATCAATATACTTATTGTTAATTCTGAAATCCTACTGCTGTCATTTACAAAGTGCATGGTGTGCCATGATGTTTGTTAAACATCAGAATTTATCATACACTTCTTCCTGGCTCACCTCACTGATCGGGGGAAAAAAAGCAGGGTTGTGGGGAGCTCCTGAAGGGGAACACTAGCAGACAAAAAGAAAAGTTATTTTATTTTTAGTGATGAGATGGTTTGATCATTGGTTGTGTCTTAGTGGTTTAGAGATGGAAGGGTAGTGCATAATTTATGAATAAATGGTAAGTACCTATACTCTTATTGTTTAAAGCATTCTACTTCGATGCAGAATTCCATTTTCTGAATCCCACCCACTGCTTGTCCACCCGCAAGCACCAGACCAAGAGAGGAGGCCACTCCTATTCTCAGACTTGTTAATATTAAATACAAGTATAATATTACATACAAGGGACAGGGATGTTACATTTAGAGAGAGTTAAGATTTCAAGTTTCCCAACAAAAGTAGAAAAAACCAAACATTCCATCCTCAACTTTAGCTTTTAAAGATGTTGTAGAAGTATGTGAAAAAATGGAGAAAGGATGGTGACAGTAATACAATTGTTCTGTTAGTGATAACATGCTTATTTTTAACTTTATATGCACCGACTTTAAAACCCAATTGAACATTTCTAGTGGCTGCTTGTTTTCTTGTAGAAGTCTGGTATTTCCTGATTATCCTGATTATTGACAGAGTTTTTAGCTGTGTCCTTACCATGGGTGACAGTATTAAATCACTGTAGATATTCAGTCATCATTTTTAGGGCCAGTCATTACAATCCTAAAGAAGAGAGAGAAATAAAAGAGAGGAATGGCAGTGAGTCATTAGAACCTCTGCAAAGATAAAGAAATTACTTACCAACATGCTTTCATGAACTTTCCTTGTCAATGGGTTAGCAAAAGAACAATGCTACTAGTCATTCACATAGACATGGAATTTGTGAATTTCTGAAGATTGGGGATTATTTCCAGTCCTGTTTTGGATTTTCTTTTTTTTTTTTTTTTTTTTTTCAGACAGGGTCTCCCTCTGTTGCCCAGGTTGGAGTGCAGTGGTGTGATCACAGCTCATTGCAGCCTCCACTTCCCTAGCTGAAGTAATTCTCCCACTTCAGCCTCCCAGGTAGCTGGGACTACAGGCGTGCACCACCATGCCTATCTTACTTTTTGTATTTTTTTGTAGAGACAGGGTTTTGCCATGTTACCCAGGCTGGTCTTGAACACATGGGCTCAAGCAATCTGCCTGACTTGTCCTTCCAAAGTACTGGGGTGACAGGCATGAGCCACTGTGCTTGGCCAGACCTCTAATATATCTTAGTGCAATTATTCAGTGCAGTAACTTTGGGATCCTTTTCTTTACAGCCAGCGAAAGCAGTTTCCCAGGTTTGTGCACAAGCATTATTTGTGAGAGTGGTTCATCAATATATTAAAATAATTTATGTTTTAACTATGTTGTGATAGGAATGGCCTGATTTGACTGTATTAGGAATTGTGACCAATAGTTGATATTTGCAAGATGACATCAGTTACATGTGCTTTTTTAAAAGATACTTCTGTCAAATGATTAGTTCACAGGTTTTACCTCTGTTTTGAGCTTAGGAGGTCGTAAGTTTGGTAATGTTTATTGTTTTCCCATGCATGGTTTTTGTCAAAGTTTTACAAAATTTTTGGTTAAATTTATTATGTGACATTTGAGAATGAGTTAGTACTTCTGATTTTTGGTCTGATATTCTGATAGTTACTCTAAAGATATGGCTAGTTCTATATCTAAAACAAAAAATAAAATTTTACATTTTCTTACAGGACTATTAGAAGCAACACCCTTTTGTCTCAGGGGTTGATCAGATTTAGGGGGTGGAGATGGGCCTCTATTGGAAGAAGTTTATGCTGCACGTTTACTCAAGAAGGTAGTGGACAAATGAATGAAAAGGTCCTAATCACCAATATTTGCCGAATAGGTTCTGGGGAATTAGTACCTTAACTCCAGCACATATACACACACAGGCTTCAAGCTGTAGCTGAATTCTAGTAGCATCTTTTCTCATCCTCTCTCCTTTTCAAGTTAGCCTGACAGTTTCTTCTTTGTAATATTTGATATAAAAACATTTCTGGTGAGGGACAGGCTAGAAGCCTAAGGTATTTCCACAAATCAAGATTTTTTCCCCACAGCTCTAGCTTCCTCCACATTCTATTAGATTCCTGGTTATGATAAAATACCAAAACTAAATTAATTAATTAATTTTTAGAGCAGTTTTAGGTTCACAGCAAAACTGAGATGTATAGAGATTTCGTATATACCCCCTTGTCCTAACACATCCCCCATTATCAACATTCCCCACTAAAGTGGTACATTTGTTACAACTGATGAAACTACATTGACAGTTAAGAAAAAATAAAAAGTAGTAACTTATTTTAAAGATCATCTTGATTGCCAGTACACTCTTCCATTTGATATCACTCAGGCTAATACCTTAATCAATTCTCAATCCCTGTGTATACCCTCTTGAAATGGCGTGCCCACCGACCCCAGCATAGGAGGAGCAATAGGGCTATAGAGACTCTCTCATGTATTAACTTACTATATCTACACAGGCAAGTCAATCCAATTGCATGGTGATATTAGCCTACCTAAAAGGGACATTTTAAAACAAAAGAAAATAAACATGGAGTGAGATTGATTTTAATTTGATTACTTCCAGATTAATTTGTTGATTCTTAGTAACAAATGTTAGGAACAATCAGTGTTCTTGGTGGTATGATTATGAACACAAAGAAGACACACTCCTACTATCAAGTTGTATATTGTCAAGAGGGGAAAATCAGCTCATAAAGAGATGGTGATAATCATATGCATCAAAATCAGTGCTAGATACTCAGGGGCTTATGAGAGCCTAGAAGTGGGGTATCTAACCCTGTCTGAGGTTGATGGTGAAGGAGATGGATAGAAAAGAATTCCCGGGCCGGGTGCAGTGGCTCAGTCCTGTAATCTCAGCACTTTGGGAGGCCAAGGCGGGCGGATCACGAGGTCAGGAGATCGAGACCATCCTGGCTAACACAGTGAAACCCCGTCTCTACTAAAAAAACAAAAAAAAAAAAAAAAAAAAGTTGAGTGCTTGATTTTCTCTATTTAGTGTACATCAATTAATGTCCAATTATAATCTTTTCCTTTTACAAGTACAAAGCTTATTATTACTTCCATATGGCTTGTGGAGTTTGGTACTTTCTTTGCACTGTGATATGTCTTTATGTAATAAATATTAGAACAGTACCTATGTAAGTTTTGCTGGTTTTGTTCTTTCAGCTTTTGCTATTAAAACCTGCATATATGTAGATATTATTGTTCTGTTGGTTGTGACCTGGCTCTGTGTTCCTGCCCTTGAAGACTTGTGAATGAGTCATGTTTCTTCTGTAACAATTGTGTTTGACTTAAAAAAGAACATCTTGGCTCAGATGTCTGATTCTGACATCAATTACTTTTTGGTACATATGTTTTCCCCAGATTCTTCCCTGACTCTGACCACCATGGTTCTTTTGGGTATGAGGTCAATTTACTACCTATGACCTTCGCTTCTTCCCTACCTATGATTAGCCACTATGCAGACTTGGCATAAAGAATCTCAGAAGTTCTTCCTAGTACATCAGTTTTTAGGACTTCCCTTTTGCCTATGCAAACAGCTTTACTCTGATTCCTTTCTAACCTATGCTGTTAATTGCAAGATAAGCATACTCAAATTAAGGACTCCTTGCAACACAGTCAACTTCTCCCTGAGTTATGGAAGGAATGCTCCTTCAAAAGGAAGAGAGAAATCTCTGCTCCCCACCCCTCCCACATTCTCTTTAGAAGGGTGCAAGAGAGGTTTCAGGGACTTATTTCTGAGTGCAACACTTAAGTTTGGCCTGTGAGGGGTAAATAGTCCATTATCAGGAAAAAAAGAAGTCTTACCATTACATAGTCAAAAACATAGACAAATACAGAATTTGTTGCATCAAACTTTACTTTTTCCAAGGAATCAGCCATCAGTCCGTACACATCTTATGGGCATCAGGGGCCTCCTTCTCCTTCCCTTTCCCCTTTTTTTCTAATGTCTTGTTCATATTTTTGCATCTTTCCAGAGTGCTGCTTCTTAGTCAATAAGTTTGTGATCTTCCTTCTAGATGCATCTGAATGGCGGCAGCAGGCCCTGAGCTCATAAGGCTTTGCACGTTATCTGCATCTTTTCAGGTGCCTGACTTTCTTTCTGTCTCTTTCTCTCTCTTAGGAATTCTTACCACCCCTTGTGGTCTGAGTTATTATACTTTATTACACTAACAGATTCTCTGTTTTTTTGGAGTCTCACCAAATAGCCTTCTCCTGAGAAGGGGATTGTGTGAGGAAGAAAAGTGGCAGGTGAAAAAGGGTAAAGAAACTCCATCCTGTCACATAAGTATTCATAGTACCTCTTTGAAAAGACTCCAGAATTTCTCGTGCAGATAGTAGAGAGGGCAAGAGGAAGACTTAACACTTCTGGTTGCTTTTGTTCTTGCAGGAAAAGCAGAGTGGGTGCCTAAAGTAGAGAGCAAAAGCAGCTGCTTGCTATCACCACTGGGGCTTGGTCAGGGCTGCCTCCTGCAAGTCCTTCATGGAATTGGTGATTGTGTATCCTTTTGACACTTAGGTTTGTGAAGGTAGAAACAAGACAAGTTTTTCTCTCTATGACTTCTTGGGAATGGAGGAAAGAGGACAATTTTGGGCAAGACATTTGATACTTCATATAGAAAGTCGTTACAACCCTTTTTCCTTTTTTTTTTCCTACTGGAAGTGTCTACCCTAGGATAAGACTCTTTCCACCAATTTATTTCCTTCCTTCCTTCCTTCCTTCCTTCCTTCCTTCCTTCCTTCCTTCCTTC
>NW_012115167.1:2364496-2368736 GCF_000951035.1 Colobus angolensis palliatus
AAAAAAAAAGTTTGTTAAATGTATATATGTTAAAGATATGTTAAACATGTATTCATATATGTATTCATATATTCTCATGATGTGTTAAATAGACATTATTCAATATATGTTAAATAATGTGTGTGTAAGATATATCTGTTTATCCATCCATCCATCCATCCATCCTCCATCCATGTATCTCCTTGAAGCGTGAGATTAATAAATTGCCATATTTCTTTCAGTTGTTATGTTAGAACTCTAAAAAATATATGGTGTTTGAGAGTGATGGGGAAGTGGTGTGGGAATCTGCCAGGATAAATACTTCCGGGATAGGTTGGAATATGGGAAAAATGGCAAGTGTGGGAGAGAGTAGAGAATTACCAGATATTTCATAGCAATTGAGACAATCTGTGTCATGAACAAGATTACTCATTTGTATACTTCAGTTTTTTTTCTGAGTATAGATAATAATATTTCCTATCTCACATGCCCCAAGCTGCCATTCCCAAACAGCTGCCATATACTAGGTTTCTTGCAGTTTATGACATCCAGAGGCAGAAAAAAAAAACCTCTGTTTTTTGTACCATTTAAAGAGGTGAAAAGCTCCCCTAGAAATCTCCCTGTAGATGCTCCCTGGTATTTCTTTGGCCAGAACCGTGGCACCTGCCTGTGTTTGAACCAGACACTTACACAAGGGATGTGTTTTTCTGAGGCAGCAAAAGAGAAGACATTGGTCAGTTCAGAACAAGAAAGGGCAGTCTTCTAAAGCTTTTTGTCCCGCAGTTTCAAGTAAGAAAAAAACCTTCTGACCCACAAGAGTTAGGAATTCTGTACAGTCATTGCAAATGTTGTCATCTAAATCCTGTTTGATACAGAAAGGTGTCAGTGACTTTAAAATTTTTTCAGTTTAAGTCATTCAGAAATTCTTTCAAAGTATACATTGATAAGACATAAACAGCCTACCACCTTATCTCCTAGATGAATCCAGATTCTGAATCTGTTTCTACCACCACTGTTTCCCAATTAAACAGCCAAAAAAGTCAGTCCTTAGAATGGATTAATGACCTGCAAAATTCCATTTAAACATAGCCATTCTTGAGTTTTATTAGTGGAAAAATACAAACTGGTCTGTGGTCATGGATTATTACAGATTCACTCCAGACTGCTGAATTGAACTCTGATGAACCTGCGACACTCTCCATTAAACCTCAAAATGAGCTTTCTCTTAATTGGGGAGTAGGAAGGGAAAGTAAACTAGTGGCTGGCAAATGCCAGATTTGTGAATCATTTCTTTATTTTGGACCAGAGTGTTGAAACGTTTTTAGATGTGCATAGAAGTAAAAGAGAACAGGATGGGGAAAGGAATTTATTTATTTATCAAGTCCTACACTTTTTCTGGGTGAATGTATGCATGGTATTTTTTGGACCTAAATATAATACAAGAGGAAGGTAGTATTGTGCTCATTTTTAGAGGATAAAATTAATTCTAGGAAGGTTAAGTGACTTGTGCCAGGCTAAATAATTAGTAGTGGCTCTAGGCCTGAAACAAAAGCATTCTATAGATATTTATTGAGTTCTAGCTACTTATATGTGTGTGTGTGTGTATATATATATATATATATATATATATGATGAAAGAACCAGACATGATCTTTGCCTTTCTGGGACTTATGGTTTAGAGGAGAAAACAAATGTTAAAAAAAAAAAAGCGTCATGTAAAAATATATGTGATTATAAAGTTTGATAAGTATTATGAATAAAAAGTGCAGGGGGACATAAATTTTATTGGAATGTCAGAATATGTAAGTAGGGACCTGAAGAATGAGGGACTATTATCTAGGTGAAGAATGGAGATAATTCTGTTCCCTCCAAGGAAATGGCCTATATCAAGGCTCCAAGTAGGAGATGGAAACTGACTGGAATAACCAGAGCATAGTAATTGAGGGCTGGTGAGATGAGGGTAGAAAATAGGCAAGGACCAGATTTTTTTAGAGGTTTGGAAGATATACTATGGATTTAGATTTTTAACTAAAATGCAGAGGAGGTCGGGCACAGTGGCTCATGCCTGTAATCCCAGCACTCTGGGAGGCTGAGGTGAGTGGATCACCTGAGTTCAGGAGTTCAAGACCAGCCTGGCCAACATGATAAAACCCCGTCTCTATTAAAAACACAAAAATTAGTCAGGCATGGTTGCGGGCACCTGTAATCCCTGCTACTTGGGAGGCTGAGGCGTGAGAATCTCTTGTACCCAGGAGGCAGAGGTTGCAGTGAGCCGAGATTGTGACACTGCACTCCAACCTCACAACAGAGTAAGACTCTGTCTCAAAATACAATAAAATAAATAAAATGCAGAGGAATACCATTGAAGCAGGGCAATGTCTTAATTAAGATTCACAAAATCATACCTGTTGCTATGTAAGAAATGGATTAGAGGGGTTTCTTTCATATCTAGATCATTCAACAAACACTTTTAATCATAATTATATGTGTCTAGTGTTATTAGTTAAATGAATGAAAGAATAAATGAATAAATGGATCTGCAGACGAAATGTAGAACAATGCTTTAAAAGACAAATGAATTTTTGTTAGCACCAGAGAGAAAATCACCTACTAACATGGCTCTGAGAAGGTATTATATAATATGGTTCTAAAGATAAAATTTACCTACCTCACATTTTTAATTTCTTTTCTCCTACTCTTATATATTAATATTAGATTGGTGCAAAAGTGCTTTAGAGCTTGTGCTTTTCAGAACTCTCTGCTTAAATTAAATGTATTTCCTTTTTAGGAACTTTTGCTTTCTTTAAGTTACAGTTTCCTAATGCTGAATACCTAACAAGCTGATAAGTGATTTTTAGAGTTGAAGGAATCAAGAACTCAAAATATGCCTTTACCCCACAGGTTTTCAAATTTAGAATTATAGCTGCTCAGTGTGTATTTATGTGCTTGCCAGTATATACTAGATATGTTTAAAGTTTTTTAGTTCTTTTCCCTCTAAGCACAGACATTAATGGGCTATTATTTTTATAATGGATGTATTGGTGGTTTATGAAGAAATTACTCTCAGGGGTATATGCATATCCACTTGTATATAAAGACAAACATTAACCCTCAAGGTATGCATTTACATTTTAAGCTTTTCAGCTTCCTGGCTTACAAGGCAACTATCAATGTATTTAAAAATAAACAAATAAATAACAGAATTGGAAATCTACATAAAAGATCACCTAACCCACTGCATGATTTGACTGTGTCTCTCAAATTTGTGTGTTGGAAACTTAATTCCAAATGCAACAGTGTTAGGAGGTGGAGACTAATGGGAAGTGTTTAGATCAGGAGGGTTTTGCCCTCATGAATAGATTAATTCCACTATGAAAAGGATTTGAGGAGTGGGTTCACTCTCTTCTGCTTCATGTGAACACCCAGTACCTTGATCTTGGACTTCCCAGCCTCCAGAACAGTGAGAAATAAATTTGTTTTTTTTTTTTTTTTTTTAGTATACTTTTAAGTTCTAGGGTACATGTGCACAATGTGCAGGTTTGTTACATATATATATATATGTGCCATGTTGGTTTGCTGCACCCATTAACTCTTCATTTACATTAGGTATATCTCCTAATGCTATCCCTCCCCCCTACTCCCTCACCACAATAGGACCTGGTGTGTGACGCTCCCCTTACTGTGTCCAAGTGAACCCCTTGTTCAATTTCCACCTATGAGTGAGAACATGCGGTATTTGGTTTTCTGTTCTTGCGATAGTTTGCTGAGAATGATGGTTTCCAGCTGCATCCATGTCACTACAAAGAACATGAACTCATCCTTTTTTATGGCTGCATAGTATTCCATGGTGCATATGTGCCACATTTTCTTAATCCAGTCTGTCACTGATAGACATTCGGGTTGATTCCAAGTTTTTGCTATTGTTAATAGTGCTGCAATAAACATATGTGTGCGTGTGTCTTTATATCAGCATGACTTATAATCCTTTGGGTATATCCCCAGTAATGGGATGACTGGGTCATGGTATTTCTAGTTCTAGATCCTTGAGGAATTGCCACACCATTTTCCACAATGGTTGAACTAGTTTACAGTCCCACCAACAGTGTAAAAGTGCTCCTGTTTCTCCACATCCTCTCCAGCACCTGTTGTTGCCTGACTTTTTAATGATTGCCATTCTAACTGGTGTGAGATGGTATGTCATTGTAGTTTTGATTTGCATTTCTCTGATGGCCAGTGATGATGAGCATTTTTTTATGTGTCT
>NW_012115167.1:2369311-2421099 GCF_000951035.1 Colobus angolensis palliatus
CTTCCTTCCTTCCTTCCTTTTTTAGACAGAGTTTTGCTCTTGTTGCCCAGGCTGGAGTGCAGTGGTGCGATCTTGGCTCACTGCAAACTTCGCCTCCCGCTTTCAAGTGATTCTTCTGCCTCAGCCTCCTAGGTAGCTGGGATTACAGGCGCCCACCAACATGCCCAGCTAAGTTTTTGTATTTTTAGTAGAAACAGGGTTTCACCATGTTGGCCAGGCTAGTCTTGAACTCCTGAGTTCAGGTGATCTGCTCACCTCGGCCTCCCAAAGTCCTGGGATTACAGGCTTGAGTCACTACTCCCAGCTTAAAGGTATTTCTTATCAAGACTAAGTTTATTACAAAATATGTCTTATTATTAGAATGCTATACAAATTCCTTCCTTTTATTTATTTATTTATTTAATTTATTTATTTTTGAGACAGAGTCTCGCTTTGTCACCCAGGCTGGAGTGCAGTGTTGTGATCATGGCTCACTGCTGCCTTGACCTCCCGGCTGCAAGCGATCCACCTACGTCAGCCTTCCAAGTAGCTGGGAGTACAGGCATATGCCACCATGCCTGGCTAATATTTTAAATTTTTGTAGAGATGGCATCTTGCTATGTTGCTGAGGCTGGCCTTGAACTCCTGGGCTCATGCAGTTCTCTCACCTTGGCCTCCCAAAGTGCTGGAATTACAGGTGTGAGCCATCATGCCCGGCACCTTTCTCCTTTTCAAATAAATCAACTAAAATCATGAAAATCGAAGTCTTTTGACAGTTAATTTCAGTGTCTTGTCTGCAGCCCACACTTAGAATTGTGTTTTACATCACAACCGTAAACCTGCAAGTATGAATAAGAGTTTTATGAAAAACTTCCATCATACAATACAATCTCCCACTGTATTGTAATAAAGGATGCTGATCATAAACCCCCAAACTGATGTACCTTCCATCAATGGGTTGTGACGCAATGTTTGAAAAGCACTTAAAGTGTTTATCTAATTAGGATTCTTCCCTATTACAAAATAAATAACTGAAAATTTAAATTACCCATCGATAGTGTTACATACGCTTTTTCATTTTCTTCTTTATAGTATTCTGTATTGTCCACTTACTAAAATTAAATATATTGCATTTGTACTCAGAAAAAGTTTAGGGAAATAAAGTTTCTTTCCAATTATTCCTTTGTTACTGCTAAAATATATACTTTTTTTTGATATTCTAACAGTCTAAATCTTCGCTTTTCACTAACTTCTCAACTCACACTGGTCTCATCTCAACAAAGATTTCTCCGTTTTGAATCTTCATAAAATCCTCCAACTTCCAATTTGTATCTGAAGCGCTATTACATAAAACTGGCTTCCCAGTACTTTTTTGGCAAAGCCTCACTTATATCCAATATTTAGATACTCTGAAGACAAGTACTGTGGGTGTCATTCACAATTTAGATTATCAACTTCTGGCCAGGAAATTCACTTTATTGCAGTATGTATAGTGCAAAGTACGTTGTGTTTTTTGTGTTTAACTTGTTTGTTAGTATCATTATCAACATAGTAATGTTATAAATAGCATTGTCAGAAACTACAGCAGTCACCAAGATAACAGCCTTAACAACAGTGGCATGTACAGTATGCCATTATATTAATTATCACAATGGATCTGACAGGCTGCTCCTAAGAATTCACATTAGTGAATAGTTTATGATTTTAAACTCAAGAGGAAAACTAGAGAATACATCAATCCTAATACACTGTTGTCTCTGTGAACCTCCCTCTTTTTCTCAGTTTTAAAAAATAAAGAGGAAAATGATAAACTGTTACTGAACCACATTCATTAATGGAATTAAATAAGTTGTTAGCTCTGTAATAAAGAAATGTGACAAAGAGTACATAATTTTTTTGCTCTATAATTTGATCAGTGTCATTTGGCTGGATACAAGTAGTTCATCAGAAGGAAATGTGCGTACCTAACAAGGTAAAGCTGTGAAAGAAAAGAGAATGTTGCATATTTATATTTCTAAATATGATTCTGTTGAGAAAATATTTTCCTCCGTTGGGGAAAGGAATGGCATATCATCTGTAAGCTGGGTTTTTAATTTGGTATATTGTGGATTCTGTAGTCATGAACATTAGGAGTGGGATAAAAGTCACTATCACTGCAGTGTTTTCTAAATCTAAATAGTAAAACTGAACTTAACAAAGGATTTTTCCCTTTGGTATAAATTAAAAGTTGATTGTAATTCATAAAATGAACTTCTAATACTGCTTCTGGAAGCTTTATGTATACATGGATAATTTACTTATTTATTTCTATAGCACTGGACAGATGTGAATACTCAAGTAAAGTGTCTTCAATGTTTAGGAGTTCCTACAGAGTATAAAGTTATCTGTTTGTTTATTTACAGTTTTAATTGCTATAAAGGAAATTGTTTCATGGCTTCTGCCTTTAGTTTTAGTTTCTTAAGTCATTATTAGATAAACATAGATTTGAATTTTACCAACTATCTTCTTTGATGGCCTGCTATTTGGCTAGCTTCTATCAGAAACCTATATTACTAATGGCCTTTGGAAGCAGTAAGTACATGAAATTAAATGCTGGAAATAATTATGGTTAAGCAGCAGTCTGAAAATACATGACACATACTCATTTGTATAATAGGATAATTTCATTTTGTATTCATTTTTGGTGTCATAAGAGTTAAACTTGGTTAAATAAATGGTTTGTGTTTTAGGCTTTTATTTATAATCATATCTGATGTTTTATTTGTAACTGTATCTTATGTTTATTTATTTAAAAATATAACATGACTGTGTAGGATTTGTTGAAGATAACTAACTTAGGGTTAATTCATATTATGGCTAGTTTGTAACACATAGTTGTTGAGGCAAACTACCTTTATCTCAGATCTTAGGAACTAAGAAAAAATTGACATATTTAATGTTGTGCTTCCATTATGAAATAATATTTAGATAGTTAAATTAAAAAGCAAATTTAGGTTCTTCATCAAGTCAATATTCTAGAGTTGGGTCCAGTTGATCTAACTTTAGGTGTTGTCTTTAGACAGCCTGGCTGTCAATGGTCATGGTCTTAAATGGAATAAAAAGCAGTTCCCAATAAGTTGAAATAAGTAATTCCTTTGAACCTGTTATAAACAAATAACAAGACTTTCATCAGATACTTTTCATAAAAATGAGCAACTTTGTTCCAATACTCTTGGAAAACTCCAAAGGAAATATGCACTCAGTCAGATAGAATGTACATTATAGATGGCTTTGCCAACCTTACTGGTTCACAGATGGCAAAGTGTTAATAGAAACTATCATCTCAAGTCAAACTGTAAGGCCTAGTATTTAGTGTTTTAACTCAAGAAATATTTTCAGACTTACTCTGTTATTTATTTTTACTTTTTTCTTAGGGAAACTCAGGAATCATAGTAGTGTTCCTCTTTGCTTTTAATGTGAAGGGAATTTGAGCCCTAATTATGTTCACAGGACTCTCCCAAGATGACAGAGCTGGGCTAAGAACTTAGGAGTCTCAATTTCCAGCTCTGATCTCTATGCAGCATCTAATGTTGGCATGCAACCTCTGGTCATATATTCGTTCCATTAAAGCACTATGTTAACTGATGGGATTCAAAAGATGAGATGAAAAGTAAAATTGTGATAAGTGAACCCATGGGACAACATGCTGCATTTGTTTTGGGCTGAAATTCTTGACTTTAGGGGAAGGGGCAAAAGGACTCTCATATTTCTAATGACTGCTTACACCTTCTTATCTTTTAAAAACTGTGCTCTCTGCAGTATGTAATAGAGTCTGTTTTTAAAAGACATCTTCTCTTGAGAGAAAACATAGATTCTTCACCAGTCCTCCAAAACCCTTCTCTCAGTGTTTGGTCACTGCTATTAAATAAAAATTTTGTGCAGTCTAAAAAACTGGGCAGATGTTAAAAATGCTCACGGTCCCTACCAGCCGGGAGATTCCTCTGTTTGTTATTTCCCGGCTGCTTGGCACGTTCCTGTGACATAAAACAAACCCCCATTATAAAGGATTATATGATGAGTCAACAAGCATGTGAAAGATAGCAACCAAATGGTGACTCCCAATTACATGAAAAATTACTATAATCACCCCTGCTGTAACACCCGTCTGTTGGCAAAGTGGTTGATCCCCTTGAAAAGCATTAGAAGAAGGCCCAGTGTATTAAATAAAAATCTTAGTTCTGTGTATAATCATAAAAATTAACACTGTCACTTTAAAAAAAAATCTAATTGGTGTCCTAAAGGGAAACCTACTAGGCTATGTAAAGTAGCTATTATGAAAATGTTTAGCCTTTTGAATGTATTTCAGACAGCGTTTGTGTTGCCAGATTTGTCAGCCAAAAATTCACTAAGCAGATTTGTCAGGGGCTGAGGCCATAATCTGTAAAACAGACACTGGCATAGAGATTAAAGATCAAGAGAATTATATAGGTTTTGTTACCATATGCCAAGATTTCTTTTTAAAAGTAAGTTTATTTTGTGTGGGCTGTAACCAGAAGCAAGCACTATCTTTGTTTGGTATTTAAAACAGTAGCATTTCCTGCCGAGGAAGGAACAAAACAGTTTCATTCACACACTTGGGGTGCGGTGGTGGTGGTGGTGGTGGGGGGCGCGCAAGATGTTTCTGACATTTCTTCTCTAGTTTCTTTCCTCTCTTTCTACAGTGTAAGCCTCGTGTGTGAGTCATGGATGAAAAATCAAGGACAGAAGAGCCCGTGGGTCCACAATCACACTTTCCCTGGGGACTGTAGGAGCTGCCTGGGACACCCTCTCCTTTCAGAAGACGTGTCCCTAACATGGAGGGTGCCCATGTTGCAGTCAGGCTTCCCATGTCTAGCCACAGATGACATCTTCATGTCTATCAGGCTCCTCCTAAGGAATTTTACGCTTAGAAATATCAGTGACCCAAAATGGGCTGGGTGCAGAACTTCCTTGGCAGCTTGGCCACATGGCTCTGAGGAAGTCATGAAATCACTTTGAACTCTGCATTCCTTAAATAAGAATGTAAATTAGGTGTTCTCTCAGGACTCTTGGCCCCTAAAGTTGTGTGATTCTGTGAAGGTCAGACCTTGCATAAATTCCAGTACAACCCTCTCAGATGCAGCGAGAAAAAGTATTTTATATTGCCATAATATATGCTTCAAAATTTAATAGAATGATGGACTGCTTCCTGAAAACAGTTGAGCAAAAGCGTTATGCTAGAAAAAACTATATATGACTTGTTGTAACTTGCATATATAGGGATGCTTTCCTTAGAACTGTGGTCAGCATTGGGGCAGATTTGGGTAATTACAACAGCCAAACATAGTAATGACAGTCTGGGACATTTATACTTTTGAGATGACAGTGGATAAAACTCATTTGAATACTTCATAATTTTAGCAATATTTTAACACAGAAGCCTAGTCCACAGATATCCTGGGATACACACACACATACACACACAATTTATTTACCTAGATGGAAAGGAAGTCACATACAATTTGTATGGGAAGTTTCAAAGGCGCTTACACTAAAGCTTTTCCAAGCCACTTTTAAATTATATCTTCATTACACAAATGAAATATTGCTCAAAGAACCGCTGACTGAGAGAAGTGGCAAGCAGTCTTCCCAGACTTTATTCAGTATTCACATCCAATCACATGGGTAAACATAAATACATCACAATGCTTATTCAAACACTCACAAGTTATCTATAGAAAGACAAACTACCATATATTCTCTGAAATAGATTTTTCTTCCATTTCCCTTTTCCATTTTGCATCTAGTATATTGACTGAAATTCATCTGATTTTTTGTTTTTTCTTTTTTTGAAGCAAATTATAGGCCCCTCCTGGCTCCACCTATAATTTTTCACATTTTCTTGAGACAAACTGCAACACATTGAGACGAAGTTACTGGCAAACAGAAATTCTAGAAAGTATCCAAAAGGGGTTGGCAGCCTTGACACTTGGACTCCTGACCTGACAGGAAAGTAGATTTCCGTCGAGGCTTCAGTCCTGGTACTTCCGCCTTGAGGAGCCAATCTTGGCCCTCTTGTTCCGGATAGCAGGAAAGGAAGGGATATACCTGCGAGTGGTTTTCGTGCTAGTACAGACACTAGGGGGTGTCCAAGGACCAAATGTATTCCTCCTTCCCTTCAGACTTGTCTTAGGTCCAGCTAACTTAAAAAGTGCAGGAGCTAAGGGAAAATCCATCCAAGTAATTCCTGTGTTGTGCCGAAATAAATAATGTGGGGTCAGTTTCATCATCAGGTCCCGATTCCCTTGGATCTCTGGCAGCCTTTGTAATCTCAGGGTTCAGAGCCGGCACCATACCGTATTTAAGCCACAGGTGATGGGAATGAGGTGCTCTGTTATCAAATGCTTTTTACCTGTGTGTGTGTCAGAATTTACTTGTTGTTGAAAAGAGGTCACCAATTTTCCTTTTCTTTAGTGTTTCAGTTTAGGTCTGTTCACACTAACCTATGGGAGAGGGGGGAGTTCTAAGAAGACAGATTTCTGCCTTCTCATTCTTGTGGGGTCCCATTTGCTTTTTAATGTGGATTATTTGTTAATTATTACTTATTAGAAAACATTGGCCCTTGCTACTGTAGACATCTGCAGGCCTTTGGGCATGGGTCTCTTTATGAATATCTATTACTTCTTAATTATGATGGTTTAATAAGATATGTCTTTCATTTTCATCTCCTCTCTCTCTTCCCCTATGATTCTTCTCCTTTTGCTATTGGTCCCTAAGGGCATGTTACTGGCTCCTTTTTCTTTATTGCTCCCATCTTCCCTTTGCCCCTCCTGGTGAATTAAAAAAATAAATAGAACGCATTTTAAGGATGACAACAGTAATAATAAAGCCAGGAATTGCTTTCCAGCTAAATGCACTGATTGGAAGTCCTATTGAAAATAGCATAAACCTAATTGAAGTAGTCAACCCCTCCCATATAGGTCATGCTATGCTCTATTAAAATGAAGGTAAAACAAAGCTTATGACATTTCTGCATTTCCCAGACTCACTTTTCCTAAGACATATCAATAGTATTGACAATAGTATTGCATTGTGCTCCCTAGTGACCCAGCCTGTCATCTTGTGGTCCTGGATAATTTTTTCTTAATGAAACCTTATCGTGTCCTTTACCTATAACAATCAACAGAAAAATAATTATGTTTCAACATATAGAAATCAAAAATTTGAAATAAATCAAAATTGTAGCAATTAACTAACCAGTAACACTGATCATTTAGATAATGTGGATGTTCAGTACCCGCCTATTGTGGCTTGTTAAAGATGCAAATACATTTTCTAAATTTATGAAAATATACGAATTGCTGAAGAAATGTCTGATGTGAAATTATCAGGAGAGTTGGGATTATATATAAGGATTTATTGTTTGATTCCATTTTGAATAATTTAAGTAGTCTCTCTTCAAGAGTCATTATTTGGTCCTAAGCTTTATTACTGAAGTTTCTTGTATTCCATGGAACTGACTATCAGATTTGATGGCAAAGCACTAGCAGCTGGGAAACTGCTCTTTCTCTCCCCTCTCATTTCCCAAACAATGTTTGCACTGATTAATACTATGCAACAAGACATGACGCAGAGATTGTGTTGGCATTGTGTTCTGATGACCCCACACATTGTGTGCGCTCTGTGGTTCCTTTTGCTGTTCATAGTTATATGGGTTTATCAGAAATTACATGTCAGGCTCCCGATGAGTGTAATTGTATACTGATTGTGTATAGTTTTTTAAACCTCATTATTAGCCTTGTATGCAAACCAAATAAAAGGAAAGTTTAAAAAAGGAGAAAGAAAATAGCCTCCACTGGACGTCATGTCAGAGCCCAGGTGTTTGAGCCTGGATGCAGGGGGGAAACAAAATGTTCTCTCAGGGACATCTGCAGCAGCCATGTGCTTGAAAAAGGCCCTAATGAATGGAGGGGGAAGGAGAGAAGTGGTTAGGGCATTGGGGGAGAGCTCGGTGGCTCTGGTTTCTTCTAACTCTGTTTTCCTTGCATGCACGATTCATTTAATAACAAGGCAGGGAGGACACTGAGGGATGCAGTGTGTGTGTCCTCGTTCATTTTAACTTTCATTAATTGGTGCCCCCATGGCAATTTCTCTGAGTTCTGACCCTCTACTTAGAATCACTCTTTTAATGGAAAAACGAAAACAAAAACACCTCAACTATGCAGCTACAAACTCGGGGAAAATAGGCACAGGAAGAGTGATGAAATGAACAGTGCTTTCTTTCTCTTCCCAGGGCTCTGCCCTTCCGCCCATTTACACCTGAGCAATTTATTGGACATTTTCAAGACAGTTATTATCCAGGATGTGCATTCTTTGGACTCACAAGCAGGAAGCTCAGCAGGGAATGTTGAAGTACTACATACCAAGGACGAGGGCCATTACAATTAGACTCGTCTCTAATGTGGGAAGTACTTAGTTCTCTTTTAAAAACCTTTAATCAGTATACAGTGGTTCAGTACACAGATGTTAGCACCAGTGTGAGGGCTCTCTAATTGTAATTTAAGTTATCCCTGCCTTAGGGCTCCAATCAAATTATTAGACTGTTGCAGTGAATCTGTGGCTCTTGGTTGCACCTTGCAAGGGGGTATTTTCTGGAATGACAAGAAACAGTGGTTTCTCCTGGGAAGCAAATGTACCATTATGGACTTATTAGGTCCTTGATTAGATCCACAGCTTATAGGTGAGTAGATATTTCAAGAGAAAATATTGCAGTTTATTTCAATCTGCCTCACTCAGCCCATTGGGTTGTGGAAAGGAAAGTAAATGAAATAGAACTAAAGGAAACATACATGCAATTTTTTAGAAGAGTGGTTGTAAAATTTATTAATTAATTCTTATACATTGTCACTAGCTCTTTATGCATTAAAGGTTAATGTTTTTAAAATGTGTTTGTTTGTTTGGTGTTTTTTCTGAATCCCTAAACTTGCTTTCTATTGAAAATTTTCTGACTGGACTGCTAAGACTCAAAGAGTTAAGCATTCAGAGCGACAATTAATTAATTAAACGGTCCTAGAAAGTAACCTCTCAAGTCTCCTTCCTGAAATTCATGTTGATCTGATTTGCTTTAATAAGTGACTTGCCATTGAACTAGTTTTACGTACTTTAATTTGAAGATAATTACAATACTATAATTCACATTTCAGATGCACATTAACTTTTCAAAAGATATCAAGCTGGATACCTCTACCTAGCATTGTGTTTATTTTTTAGTATAGTGTAACCCGAAGAATAATTATCTGGTTGTAGTAATATCTTTGAAGTTCTTTCTATTACTAGGCATTTATTTGATTTTAATTGTAGAACCATTGGTCATATTGAGTTCATTTCCTGTTCATGTTGATTTCATGAATCTCTCCATTAGTATTCAATTGCACAGTAATTAGTCATTAGTTCACCGTGATGTCTTCAAGCATGTGTACACTTACATTCCCATTTTCCACTCAGTTTCTACAGTCATATTTGAATTTTCTATTTCTTGATGAAACGAAGGCCATGATAAGGAAGACAAAATGCTAGATGATGAATTGATTAAACATTTTGCCAAAAGGCCCCTAGTCAAGGCATGCAAAAGCTGGATGCATTGAAAATGAAATAAGTGGCAGCTGCCTAGCCATAATACTGAAGTCACTGAGATGTCAAAGCCTGGGATCTGAAGCATTTGTGATCAGAGGCCAGATAGAAGCTATTTAGTGAAACTTCAGCACGATGTTTGACCTCTGTGTGTACCTGGCTAATTCTGATTAGAGCATCTTCAATTTCTGAAGAAAGGTTAAATTCCCAACTTGTTACTAAGCTCCAATAATGTATTAAATGTTGCCATTTTAACTAACTGTTCAGCTTTACAGATCTATTTTCCTTTATAAGAGAAAGTGTTTTTCAAAAAAAATGTTGTCAATGGATTAATTAATTTCAAATTTGCTGTGTTTTTAGCTCATATTTTATCTGAGGTATTCGTTTAGCTCCCATGAAAAGTAAATATGTCATCTGTCATAGTCTGTCACAAGCTCGCAATTTAAATCCATTAGAAAATTGTTCTTGCTTTTTATTTGAGCTGGCTTCCCATTGTTGTCCTAATTAAATTGGAGTCTTATATCGTTTAAATGTTAGACTTGAGAATGAAATTATTTCTGTTGAGGTGATAATGGCAGTCCTCTTGGCAGAGCTCAAAAACCCTGCTTTCAGACTAGGTGAGTCAATGTTCTAGTTGCCATACCTGCTTCATACAGGTTTCCATTTGCATTTCTTCCCTAAATGAAATGAGAGACCCTAAGTTGAATAGTCTCTTCCCAAATAGATTAGTTCTGCAGTATCTATTCCTGTGCCCTATTTTTGTTTTTTCTTATTAGTCCAATTAGTATTTTAATTTTTATAACTTGTTTAAACAAAAATACTTTGCACAGTAGTGTGTATAATGCTTCTCAGACTAATGTGCATGTGAATCTCTTGGGGACCCTGATAAAATGCAGAGTCTGATTTAGCAGGTCTGGGGTGGCCCCAACATTCTGCATTTCTTAGAAGCTCCCAATGGAAGCTGGTGCGGCTGGTCCATGTTCTACACTTTATGCAGCAAGAATGCAAAATGATTAGAGGCAAATGAGATGAATCAGAATTGGTATCTTCTCACCTACCTCTTTTTGAGAATTGAAAAATCACTATCAAATTTTAGAAGTTTTAACCGCAGTTGTTATTTTGACGTGAAACTTTGCTAAGATTTTGTTTTTTATTATGTGTTAAGCTTTAACATCTTATGTTTGATCACTTTAGAAGCAACTGGCTTTTGTAAGAGGAATATATATTGCTTCAAACTCACCCTCCTGACTTAAACATACTCATTGCAGCAGGTTTTTACATATATTAAACTTAACATTTATAAGTTAGCAGCAGGTATATTACTTCTGCACCTTTTTTATAGGAAAAATTACCTTTAATTTTTATAAACATCTAGGCTTAAGAAATTAATTTTCATCTCTAAATTTAACAGGGTGAATCCACAGAATAATACCCAATAAGTTAATGATAAGGGATGCCAATTTGAGAATCATAAGAAACTGCGGAAATTCCCAGTAATCAAGGTGGTTTAACATAAATGTCTGTCGAATGTGTGTGTGTGTTTTATCTGGAAAACTAAATTAGATCAATGAAATAGTTTATTTTTCTGGGCATGAAGTCTTGGCTTTTGAATTCACTTCTGCATATAGTCTCAACTGTAAATTGCTGTCAGAATTGAATTATAGTCTATAAAGGTTCCCAAATCTATTTGGAAAATTCTTTAAATTTTCTCTAACTTTTGGGAAGCCAATGTGAATAAGCATAATTATTACCCATTTGTAAAGCAGAACATTCTTGGCCTTCATCTTTTTCTGTTTCTTTTCCTCCCTGCCTCTCTTTCTCTCTTCCTTTTAATTCTTCTTTTCCTTCTTCTTCTTTTCCTACTTCCCTATCCCTACCCTCAACTCTCCTCCCTTCTTTCTCCTTCTCTTTTTTATTATTTTTAATTTTTTCATTGCCAATATTCAATATAACTTTTCTTTCTTTTTTCTTTTATGTGTTTGTTAGATGAAAAATTAATTATATCAGTATAGGAAGATTGGAAAAATTTCCAAATTATGATCAGCCCATGAAACTTATTTTTCAAACTTTGTTTTCTTATAGCATGAAACCAAAGGAAATGTTTTATAAATTTCAGATATACCCTGGGAAGTTGGTTCACATCCATGAATCTGTTTCTGGTTAGATAATATGTAAACTTTGAAGGAAATACTTTAGAAAAAATTTGATATAACATATTTCAATTTTTAGATACAATCATTTTTAAAACTTGAATAAGACCCAAAACCCAATGAAATGGATTAGGGAAAGAGAAAAAATCAAAACAATAACAAAATACTTGACTCATCTCAGACTTTAGAGCCCAAGAAGGCTTTAAGTAAATAAGGTGTAGTATGTTTTATGTAAAGGTAGGTGGTATGACAGAAACAAGGTGTCCCAAAAGATAGCAAATATATCAAAGAGATATTGATGGAGACATCCATCTGTCTCTTCCTACCTTTGCTACCTGGACAATTTTTCATTTTTTCTGAGCCTAAACATTTTAACTATTAAGTGAGATAATTACTAACTCCAAGTGTCCATTTGAATTAAGTAAAATAATATAATCCTCCCAAGCATGAATATTAACACATATTTTTGGATTTCTTATCTCTGGAAATATAGCAGAAAACAAAATAGAAAAATATTTCTCATATAGCTTGCATTTTAATAAGAGACGACAGAAAATAAGCAAATAAATGTAATATATGCTATGGAGAAAAAGCCAAAAGAAAAAAAGGCTGGGGGAAGAATAGGGGAGGCTAAGGTGCCAGGTGGAGAGATGGTAATTTTAAGTAAGGTCACCAGAAAAGATAGCATTTGAACAAAAGTCTCACTGGGAACAGTGTTCAAGGCAGGGAAACAGCAAGTACAAGGGGCCTGAGGCAGAAGAGTGCTTGGCATTTAGGTGCCAAAGGCCTGGATGGCCGAAGTGGAATAAGTGGGCAGGAGGCCAGAGGAAAAGAAAGTTAGGGAGGTGCCTGTGAGGCCAGATCATGCTGGACCTTGTGGGTTATTTTAAGGACTCTGGTTTTTATCTTAAAATGATGGAAACCTGTTGGAAGTTTTGAGTAAGAGAATAACAAGATCTAATTCTGTTTTCAAAAGGGGAACTCCCTCTGCAGTTTCGTGTCAGCGGAGGTGTGAGAAGTAGTCAGATTCTGCAGGATTTGCTGTTGGATTGGATGTGGAGTGTGAGAAAAGAGATGAGTCAAGGATTTAGATATTTTTTGGCCCGAGAAACTGGAGAAAAGGAGTTGTTATTCAATCTGTGGCAGAAACAGGTGTGGGGAGGCAGGAAGATCCAAGTTGAGTTAACCTGTATTAAAATTTGAGAAGCCTATAGGATATTGCAGTGAAATTATGAGCTGGAAGTTTAGCAAATGTGTTGGTTTGGGGCTCAGTGGAGAGGTGCAGGCTGAATATGGAAAACCATGAGAAGTCACTGATCCTTTTTTTTTTGTTCTTGACACTGAGTCTCACTCTATCACCCAGGCTGGAGTGCAGTGGCATGATCTCAGCTCACTGCAACCTCCTCCTCCCTGGTTCAAGTGATTCTCGTGCCTCAGCCTCCCAAGTAGCTGGGATTACAGGTGTCCGCCACCGTGCCTGACTAATTTTTGTGTTTTTAGTAGAGACAGGCTTTTACTATGTTGGCCAGGTTGGTCTCAAACTCTCGACCTCAAGTAATTAGCCTCGCTTTGGCCTCCCAAAGTGCTGGGATTACAGACTTTGAAAAGATATGTTTCCATGGAGTTGTGGGAAGGAGAGCACTTGTTACACAATAGGTGTTTAACAAACATATGAGTTGTCCTACTTTTCTCTTTTTCTTTCACCTTGTAACAGTCTCTCATGCCATTTTTTTATAGATAGCTAGATATAAGTAGCATCCAGATAGTAGATTATTTGTTACGTGCATGTGTGCTAGTCTGTTCTCATGCTGCTATAAAGACATACCCGAGACTGGGTAATTTATAAAGAAAAAGAGGTTTAATGAACTCATAGTTCCACATGGTTGGGGAGGCCTTACAATCATGGCTAAAGGTGAAGGAAGAGCAAAGGCACATCTTACATGGTGGCAGGGAAGAGCTTGTGCAGGGGAACTGCCCTTTATAAAACTATCAGATCTCATGAGACTTATCCACTATCACAAGGACAGCACAGGAAAAACTTGCCCCCATGATTCAAATACCTCCCACTGGGTCCTGTGGGAATTATAGGAGCTACAATTCAAGATGATATTTGGGTGGGGACATAGTCAAACCATGTTACCATATGATTATGTGTTTACTTCATTTCTTCTATAGACTTGTCATTCTGTATCTATTGGCTATAGTCTCTATTTCTTGATTTAAAATAGTTTTGGAGCATACCTTCACTTGAACTAAGCCGTATCTTATATTTTCTCTCCTTGTGAGTATACCATAATTCTTGTCTTCACAAGTGTTTATTAATAGACCATCTGGATTGCGAGGTGCTATTATGTAAGCAAGTTAAGCAAACTTGATGGACCTTTAGGTCTTTGCCCTTGAAGAACTTTTAACCTCATGCTAATAGGCTCATAACCAACAGGCTATTTAGATGCTTAAATAAACATTGAAAAAAATGCACACAGATTACAAGAAGTGTCTAATATTGACAGATGCAAGTGATATTTTAAGATTTTTAAAAATGTGTTGATCAACATAGCGAATGATAGAATATCAGACCATCTGGAGATTCTTTACCTATTGAATTATTCGAAATGTAATAATACTCAATTTTGCTTCTCCTCTCTGTTGACATTGTTTTCCCATGTGGCATCCATGTTGGTCTATGTGCGTGGGTTTATAGCATGCATATGTTTTCATTTTACTTAGTGATTTCAGAGCTTTTGTGTTCAGCATGTCTCTATATCCATCCTTTACACGTGGCCCACTCACATTTCCCCAGTTCAGAAGGAGCACAAAGCTCAGAGTGTCATGATTATTTGCTAGTGAAGCATTTAGGTTGGAAATTTGCCCTCAGGAAAACACAGCATACTGATTGGAATCATGTTTTTGATGAAACCTTTTGTTGAGTGAAACTAATTTCTCTATAATGAACATCTATATGTATTAGTTTATTTCTTCTACAAGTGTTAATTTTCATGTTCTGTAGTTATATAGAGAGTGCTGCTTGAAAACACAATATATAGTCATGCATAGTAATCATTTATTACTTTATAAAACACTTATGGTCCTAGAAGAAACTCCTTTGTTAAAAGAATCACATTCTTTTAACAAAATAATATAAGATTATGTATTATATTAGATTATGGGATTATATTATCTTTATCAATTTTTTTTTTCCCCCCGAGACGGAGTCTTGCTCTGTCGCCCAGGCTGGAGTGCAGTGGCCGGATTTCCGCTCACTGCAAGCTCCGCCTCCCAGGTTCACGCCATTCTCCTGCCTCAGCCTCCCGAGCAGCTGGGACTACAGGCACCCGCCACCATGCCCGGCTAATTTTTTTGTATTTTTAGTAGAGACGGGGTTTCACCGTGTTAGCCAGGATGGTCTCGATCTCCTGACCTCGTGATCCGCCTGTCTCTGCCTCCCAAAGTGCTGGGATTACAGGCTTGAGCCACCGCGCCCAGCCGCTATCTTTGTCAATTTTTATTTAAAACTTTAAAAATGATTTTAGGGCATCTTCTTTTCTGATGCAAATCAAATTAATTATATCTAGAATTCTATTTCTAATGAAGATTCTCAGAAAAACTAAAACCGCTCACCTTGCCTTATGACCTCATTCTAGTCAGGATAGCCTGAAGTTTGTAACAAGAAGTCTAAATTCACCATTGAATAACACAACATGGCAAAGTTTGGTTACTCCTTGATGTAGTCCAATTATAATAGAATGCAGGGAGGGGTACTTACCTTCTCTGTCATTTGGGGACCCACATTCTTTCCACCCAGTGGTCCATCCCACTCTGTCTCCCAAAGACTCAGTGTTCTTGGCGGGATCCTTTCTATCCTGACACTGAGGATGGACGACAAGGAAATAGCATGGCGGACTGGTAAGAGTTTTTACATGCAAAGCCTAGAAATAGCACCTTTCATTTCTGTACATGCAGATACCTATCTGCTTGGCTAGAACTCAGCTGTGTGGCTGTATCTAACTGCAGGAGTAGCCCAGAAAGATGGTTTAGTTGGGTGCCAACAAGAGGTTAATACAGATATGTCTGAGTCTTAGCAATCTGCCACAGACTCTATTAAATTAGAAACCAGAAACACAGTGGTGGACCTCTCCCCGTTCTGCTATTTTCTCTGGTGCCCCCACTTCTGTTCTCTTCTGCTATTTACCAAATTATATAAACTGTGAAATGGGAAGGAATTGCACACTAACCTAAAACAGACAAAGAAAATAAAATAATTTTTATTTAGGAAAATCTTCATAACATATATTGGTCTCTTACTGTTTGCTGTGAAGATTAATCTCAGTACAGTAGGTCCTTGAATAACATTTTGTTCAACATTATTTCGTTATAATGTTGATGAGGAAAAAAAAAAAAAAAGGATTCCTATCCGGGACCACTGTCTGTGCGGAGTTGCATGTTCTTGCCTTGTCTGTGAATGTTTTCTCCAGGTGCTTTTTCCTCCACATCTGAAAGCTGTGTACATGTGCAGAATGGACGTGTCTAAGTGGTCCTGATGTGAGCGAGTATAGGTGTGTATGTGAGTGTGCCCCGCCATGAGATGGCATCCTGGCCAGGGCTGGTTCCTACGACACCCCCTGAGCTACTGTGATGGGCCCTGGCCATCCATGACTGAACTGGAATAAGCGGGTAAATCATTATCTTACTTGTTTTTATTTTTTCTTAAGTGTTTGTAGAACTCACATTTATTTCCACGTCTAATATTGGAAGTGTTTTGGGCAATTTATTTACAAGTTAGGTGATGTTTTGTGACCAGAAATACACTGTAGGAATTTAACTCTTGTTTTTTATCAATTAGCCTGTGGGAAAGTTGGTTTCATTATATATCATTTTACTTGAAGTCAACGTTTCCAAGAACCCATCCGTAAAGTTATATGGGGACTTAGTGTATTTAGCTTGTGTTTCCCTGTATCACAGACTGACATCTATTAAAAATAAGCTCCAGCATACCATGCAGGCTTGTGCAATTCTGAGAAGGATAGTCTGGTATAAAGTTCTATTGTGTTCCTTAGTGAAAATAGACCTGAAATTAAAATTGATTGAACAGCTACCATGTAGGTACCCTGGTAAGTCCTTTACGAATATTAATCTTATTTAGTCCTCAAAACAACATCACAACTCTGTGATATGGGATTATCCCTTATTTGGAAGAAGAGGAAACTGCTTTGACTAAAATACAGATCTCTTTGGCTATAAAACCATGCACTTGCCACAACAGGGGTGTTCACTGAATGATCCTCCCCTCCCTACCCTCCATCTCCAAATTTCTTCAATGGTTGCAGACCCTAGGCAAAGTTCATATTTGACAATTTAGACGGAAGTAATTGGTTAGCAAAGCCATCAAATTTACTAAGTATAGATAGGCTGAGCCTGTAGTCAAACCAGTGTACTCAAACCAGGGATTAGAAAAATAGCTTAAAAACAGATCGGGAAGTCCTATAAACATAGAAGGAGATCACAGATATTCTGCATATTTTAAAATAATTACCTTAAAAAATAAATAAGAAAAATGAAGTTAGTGCTGTTTTCCTAAATATTGGACTCTTTTTCCAATTGATTTTTTTCTTCTCTTTTCTTCTCTCTCTCTCTGATTTATATTCTCTATCACTGCTGACAAAAGAAACAAAAAGAAAAAAGGAAATAATAGAAAAGATTACTTTTTCCTTTCTCATGGACTCCAAATAAAATGGACATGGTATTAACTCCTATAATGATTTGCTCTTTGCTTCCATCTGCATATCTGATCTAATTATACTAATAAAAGAAGAAGGCAAAGGGAGATATTATACTAACAAGTGAAGTTTTTAACTTGCACAAGAAACATTTATTCCCTCCGCTCTCCACTCCCCTTTAAACAGCTATTTTGCATCCCTTGATGCACAGCAGGGGAAGTGGCATTTGCCACCCCATGGCAAAATGGATCTGCATGCCTCTGTACATAAAACTGGCCCACGTGTGATTTAGCTTTGAGTTGTATTGTGTTTCTTATACTAATATAATATTGTTCTAGTGCTTGCCCCTGATTAAAGAAATACATAAATAAATAATTTATAATTTAATTAATAAGGTATAATATGCAAAGCACAGTAATTTCAAACAGCTTGTAATGTCTCTAATGTACTTTCAATTTTTTATTTTACATAAGGGCTATATTCATTATGTGGTTATGATAAACATACTAATGAATTTTATTACAGGAACAAATTTAAACATGTAAATGAGATCAAATAGTATTAAAATGCAAACGATGGTGAAACTTATTACAAACTAACCTTGCCAACATACATGGAATGATGTTATTTTAAAACTTTGCAAGTTGTATCCCTTAAACAAAGACAGTGCCTTTTACAATGTCCCTGAACATAAGAATTTGTGAACTGCATGCTTTATTCTCATATGAACTCCCCAACTAAAAAAAAAAAGAAAGTTAACTAGAATCCAGGGTTTGCATGTAACTTTGGATGACAATTAAAATCCCTTTTCTTGTTCCAGTGAACAGTAATCTGTGCATAATTACATTCAAATGAGATATTAGCATTTTTTGTGCTTACTCTTTGTTAATTGCAGAGTTCACTCACCATGGTGATGCTTTTGATGGAATCAGGCAACCTTATTGACCTGATGCCGTAAGGCGTGTTGGGAAATTCTGCTGTATTCTTCATTTTTTTTTTATTTTGGCATTTTGAGGAGTCCTGCTGCTTTTATTACATTCCTGACACTTTTGTTAATAAATCATTGCAAAGTTAATGAAAATTGCATTCAGGCATATCCAAAATAATTGTGTCCTTTGTCATGCTAATAAATTGAAAGATGTTGATCCAATGGGCGAATGCATGCCCATTATGGAGAAGTTTGTGATATGGGTGCCTGTTGCACTCACACTTCTTCCTTGGCATATCATTCCATGTAAAATGTGAAAGAGGAAAACAAACCTCAATATGTTTTATTTCATATTTTATGCAATGAGCCTTTAATTAAGTCAGCAAATCGGCGAATTATATCTACATGGAAAGATAGAAGTATTTGTATTATGATTCATGAAAGGTCGTTAATATCAATAGGCATCAGCAACAGTCTAATGTCAGACTCATGAAAACATAAAAACCATGTTTAACTGACATTTCTCTTATGCCTAGGAATTTTGCCACATTTATATATGACCCACTTGATTTAAAAATCACAGTAATAACCGACCATTCATTTCCTAAGGCTCTTCCTATACCAATTTAGGAAGAAAATGAAGAAATGTGACTTTTATTAAAAAAATGGCCTTGTTGGCAAAGCATTAGATCTTTTCATTCACTAAGCCTTAAGTGTGTAAGGGTGCAAGTGAGTGTGTTTGAGGGACGAAAACATAGTCACACTTATACACACTGTGAAGCAGGTTTGACTGTTCTAGGTGAGGAAGAATATTCAGTTCAGAAAAATTTAAACTCTTATTAAATTGTGTATATATATGTATGTATGTATGTATTTGTGTGTTTTTTTGAATTTATCTTAAGGAAGAACTCCAAGTAATTGTTGTCTTGGGGAGTTCTTAATTTATGCACTAGACCGTCATGCTGATTTTAGGTAGGTATTTATTCTGCTATTCAATCAAAAAGCATAGTTTCCATAACAACTGCCACATCAGATGAAACGTACAGCTTGGCATTTGAAATACAGGACTTCTTAGGAGATATGCTTCCTGACATATTGTGTTGAACTTGTGTTCCTTTCATTCTCTTTTAAGCTAGCAAGATCTGTGTTTCTATAAAGGACCATCGCAGTTTTGCATAATTATTACAATCCATCTGCACATTTCCAGGATTTATATTAAAGTAATTAAAGCCATTTTGTATTAGTGGGTGCTGTGTGGAACCGGCTTGGATGCAGGATTCTAAAAGTTCCCACTTGCCTGCTTGCTGTGCTGTAATTTGGAGAACAGAATGTTCCGTAAATGAGGTTTGGGAATACTACATTTTTTTTCTTTCTTTTCTTTGTAAAGTTACTTTTTTTCCTCCAGTGGAAAATGGAATAAAAGGTTCACCTAGGGACTGGAGTTAATGTAGTCCTTCTGCCTAGGGTTAAAAAAGAGCAAAATCACAGCTAGCAACATTGTGCAAACCCTAATATATTTAGCTTTTTCTATGGAGAAATAATAAGCCTGTGTTTCTAAGGCAACTTTCTTCCAAGGAGCAGCAAGCAATTTAATTTATATTCTCATTTTCCCCAGCTGCATTTGTTCAAGATAAACGAGGGCTAATATTATTAACCCCATTTTGTGGATGGGATGATTGAGGCAGACAGATAATGTTGTAGAGCGCAGATAATGAGGAAGATAATGTTGTACTGGGCAGTGTGGAGACACACCTCAGCAGGAGTAATAACTAATACCTGTTATATCAGACCCACTGAAAGAACTGAAAGTGCAATACTGCATTTGCTGAGAAAAATCGTGTAAGTTCCATATACTTTCAAATGGCTAGTTTGGGATAGACTTACCACTTCTGGCTTAGGCGTGAATCCTTGGCATCTCTGTTGAGGTCTGCAAGGCTGTTTGATTCTTAGCATTCAGGATCTGTTTCACAGGAATATGTGATTCTTCTGAGTGGGCCACAGGAAGGCTCTGAGGAGACCATACTATCCAATTAAGAAGGCAGCATTCTTAACAAAAAAAGTTAATGCACATTTAAAAATAAATTAAGGGTACTAAAACTGTTTCCCAACTGGAGAAAAATGATTTTTTCTTCTTAGAGCTTACTCTTAGTATTAAAACTTCCTTTACTGTGAGAGAAGCGAATGGGTGGTGCTGAGCACTTTCTTTCCTGAGCCACTTGTCTGCCAGACCATTGTTGTCATGCCCCCTAATAAATGATTATTAACTGATCTTTATGATCCCATCATACACCTATAAGCCTAGATGATGATGAAAATTCTTTGTCAGAAACAGTAACATCCACAGAATTGATGAGATGTGGAATCCTGACTTCTGCTGCAACAGTGGAACTGAGATATTAGGGTGTCCTGAAGCAAGAGGTTAAAAGTACCTGGTCATGGTGTAGATAAAGGTTAAGCATACAGACCTTGAAATCAGACAGAACTGCTTAATGTACCATTTACCTGCTGTATGCTTTGAATCAGTTACTTAATAGTGCTGAGACTTGTCTCTTCTTAAAAAAAAGATAGTAAGAACTTGCTCATATTTGGGAGGCTGAGGGAAGTGGATCCCTTGAGGCCAGGAGTTTGAGGCCCTCCTGGGCAACATGGCAAAACCCTGTCTCTACAAAAAATACAAAAATAGCCAGGCATGGTGGTGCGTGCCTGTAGTCCCAGCTACTCGGGAGGCTGAAATGGGGGATCACTTGAGCACGGGAGGTCGAGGCTGCAGTGAGCTGTGATTGTGCCACTGCGCTCCAGCCTGGGTAACAGAGTGAGACCCAGTCTCAAGAAAAGAAAAAAGAAGAAGAACAAAAGAACTTGCTCATGGGGTTGCTATAGGTGTTTTGTGAAACAATATTTGAAAAATGCTTAGCACATTGCCTAACACATAGCAAAGACTCAAGAAATGATAGCTTTTATGATTGTCATCATTATTCATACATTTTAGAACCTACCAATTTGAATTTTATTTGACTTGCTATTTTTTTTCTTCTTTTTTACCTAGTCTATCTTTTGAAGGTTTTCATTGTTGTTGGTGGTGGTGTTTAACAAGAAATCATTAACTTATTTAGTTAGTAAAGTAGGCAGAATAAGACAGAACTCAGGTTTAACAATACCATGACTATTAGCTATATGATGGTGGAAGGTGAGAAACCTTGGCTGTATTTTTGTTTTCTACTCAGATCACATTCATTAAACTTCTGCAACTGAGAAGGGATAGTGTAGGTGACTAGAAGGAGGAATAGTGTAAGATCTCATAGTGAGATTTCAGAAAGTAAACTTTGACTGGGCATAATAGTTCGCACCTGTAACTCCAGCACTTTGGGAAGCCAAATGAGAGAATCATTGAGCCCAGGAGTTCAAGACCAGCCTGGGCAATTTAGTGAGACCCCATCTCTACAAAAAATAAAAACAAAAAATAGCTGGGTATGGTGTGGTACATGCCTATGGTCCCAGCTACTCAGAAGGTTGAGGGAGGAGAATTGCTTGAGTCTGGGATGCTGAGGATGAAGTGAGCTAGGATAGTGTCACTGCACCCTAGCCTGGGTAATAGAATGAGAATTTGTCCAAAATACCAAAAACAAAAAAAGAAAGTTGACTTCTTCACAAACTCTAGAACCTAACCTGGAGAGAGTCCTAAAGCTTGAAAGAGGAAATTTAGAGAAAGGAGATTTGAGATACAGTTTCAAGAGTACCTACTGAAATTATATAACTTTCCACTACATTAAATTTTGAAACAAATTTAAAGAAGCTTTAAACTCATTTCATGGGTTTTAGATCCACATTAAGTAACCACCAAAAATGGGTAGGATTAGGGGTCATCCTAAATGTGGCAAAGGGTCAGTGGAATGGGGTCTGAAGGCACGAGGGTAAGAACAAGGAGGGGCATTTGATGCGTAAAATGCTTCTGGTACCTTGCCTGGCCCCAGAAGCAGAATGCCAGGCTGACTAGATCATCGTCAGACCCAGTATGTATTACATTTCTGATATTCTCAACGGATTGTCTATTGGATTATAACCAGGTAATTCTTCCAAAATAATTTAGACAGAAGCAGATATACACATAGTCCTAGTGAACATTACCCCAAATAGCTTTATCTATCCACGGTCTCTAAAGGCAAAATGCGATACAAATGAAAGGTTTGCAAAAGTTTTGATTGGGAGTGGAGGAACTCTTGCTGCATTAACGTGTGGGAATAAAAAGAGTTCCAAATCTAGCAGTGCCTATTTTCTGTTCTGGAAAATATAGAAAATAACTTGCCTTGCACACACCTCCTCTTCTCTCTCTCTCTCTCTCTTTTTTTTTTTTTTTAATTATATAGGTTTTGCTCATCCCAAACTGCCACTTTGGAATGATTGACTTGTCTGATACTTCTGTGCTTCAGTACACGTCTTATTGCCTGCAATCTACTTTATGATGTATTGATGAGATTGGCCCTTTTTTTGCACACAAAATCATCAAAGTCCAAATTATTTTTGACAAATAGAACAACCAAATAACAAAAATTTCAATTTATGAGTTCTTAAAATATAAATGAATACTTTCTACTCATTTAGTAATTTTCATTCAAAATATTTGTTTTCAAGCATATCTGTTTTAGACTGAGGTTATTCAGGGCTTAGCTCTATAAAGGACAAGTGTTAGATGTGGGAAATATTAAAGAGATGAACCATACTTAGCATAGTAGAAAATATTATAGAATTGCAGTTGGAAGGCCTGGTTTGTAATCTCTGCGTACTTCCACCTTTCAAATTCACCCTCTGCAGGCTATTTAGCTTCTTCATTTTCTTCATTTGGGAAAATGTAGAAATATTATCTGAGGTGTTCACCATTTCATAATTTGTTCATAATTTGTCATAAAACACTCAAAATTTTTAATTCTGTGGAGTTTTATTGTTTTTATTGTTTATTATTCTTTTAAAAAATTGATCTTATTGAATGAAACCTCTTTTGGGTTCTACAACTTTAAATCAATGCAGCAGGCAGCAATGGAAACAAATCTCTGATAGAAATTCAAAAAGAAAAACTGATTAGAACACCATGTCTTCTGGTATGCATAGTAACACTTACATCATGTTGTTCCTCTGCTCAAATAACCTTTGCTGGCCCTTCTCACATGTGTAGGTCTTAGCCTTCACCTGCATCCTTGTGTCTCTTCTCTTCTGTTGCCCCTCTGGGACACTATCTATGTGCCCCAGACCAGTTGAACAGCTTGCCATTCTCTGAATATTTCATGGACTTTTTTTTTTTTTTTTTGGCTCCTCCTTCTTTGTTGCTGGTAAAATTGTGTACTTCTATCTTGACTAACTTTAAATTTTTTATAATACTCATCCTTCCTAATTCCCTTGCCACATTTTATGTTTTTTGAAGCTAATGTCTTTTATCTACCCTGGCACTTGGAACACTGTGACACATTACAGACAATCAGCAAATATTTGCTGGAAAATGACTAGGAATCCATAAAGTGTCTAGTGATTTCAGATCTATAGAACACGTTGTTCTACAAGCCAGTGAAGTATCTTAGGTTTGATGACTTTTGTGGAAGATAGATGTTAATATTCTTCTGGAATTCTTTGCTCTGTATTTGGAGGACATCAGCAGATGACCATCTCTCTTATCGGGAATTGGGCCACTCTCAACAACTCTGATGTGGTAGCTAGAGGGTCCACATTTTACATTTTTCTTTTAATTTTCTAACTTATCAAGGCATAAGAATTTCCTGGAGGTTTTTCTACTAGTTCATACATTATCATATTCAAGATATGTCATGATAAGCTACCACCACTACAACCCAGGAAGGCAAAATTTTGATATCTTGTTCATGGATAGCAGAAATCTGAAATCCTAAATGGAAGGGATTAATTCAGAGTATTGCTCAATGAATGGTGACCAAATGTCTGTGTTAGCATCCATCATTAATGAAGAGCATTTGATTAGCTTGGAAAAGGCCAGGTTTGCTATGACCTTCCGCAGAAAGAAGAACAAGAGGGTGGACAAATGCAAGTATTGGATCTGGGAGTTTCAAAAATTCTTTATTTCCAGTATTCACATAGTATCTAGAGTGGTTTTTCTTACTACTGGGCTTCAATACTAGCAGTGGTGTAGCCTGTTGGATTCCTGTACATACTTCTTCAATACTTCATTGTAAAAGGGGTGCAAGATGCTTTTTAATAATTCTTTAAACTTACCACATATCTTAATATTGAGTGAAGCAGGGTTACTGGGAAACATATATATTATTATTAATTAGAATTTGTGTTTGTATTTAGTCAAGCATCGGGAGAATGCTCTTTTTCATATTCTGTTTAGTTTGCTTCAAGGAGTAATGATGCTTCTCAGCATCTGAATCTCAGAGAGCTGAAAGACTGGCAACATATACATCATTATGTCCCACAGTGTCCATTTCAAATACAGAATCTTCTTAAGACCTGGAATGAGAGCTGTGTTAATTGCTTACACAAATATTGACTTAACACTTTTTTTTTTTCCATTTTTTTTTGAGACGGAGTTTCACTCTTGTTGCCCAGGCTAGAGTGCAATGGCGCGATCTCAGCTCACCACAACCTCTGCCTCCTGGGTTCAAGAGCAATTCTCCCAACTCAGCCTCCCGAGTAGCTGGGATTACAGGCGTGTGCCACCACACCTGGCTAATTTTGTATTTTTAGTAGAGATAAGGTTTCACCGTGTTGGTCAGTCTGGTCTCAAACTCCCAACCTCAGGTGATCCACCTGCTTCAGCCTCCAAAAGTGCTGGGATTACAGGCGGGAGCCACCGCACCTGGCCAACACTTTAGTTTTTAAACTGTACCCTAACTTTTGACAGTGGAAAATTTTATGTAAGTGTATCAACAAGCAGATAGGAGATGAGCAGGCCTCTAAAATAGGTGTTCATTGAGACAAAAGCTCCTCTGAACAAACCTCATGTGTTGAGTAGGATAATGCAGTTTAAGAAGGAGAAAGGTAGTAAAGGGGACCCCCTTGGCCCCGCTGATATACCTGTAACATGAAGAAAAACTTGAGTTTGGGTCTCATCTTAGAAACTTGGCCCCTAATGTATTTAAGTCAATCTTAGCATTCTGGTGCATCACAATATACAAAATGATGAATGGATTATAAAGTGTTTAGGTCTCAGAATACATATATTGACACAGTTCTTGAGAAGCAGCAGATCTACTTCAAGTTTCTGCTCATGTACATAATGCTCTTAGCAGGTTTGCCAGAGAGTCTGTTGGACCTTCCAATAGGTGTGGAGTGTGGAAACCTTGGGTAGTTGAGTAGTTGGCATTTGACCAGCCCTGGCCTTGCCAACGATGAGCATCCAACAGTGAATCTGGAGCTTTATTTAGTGTGGTGCTGTTATCTTATTTGAGGTTTGAACTTGCTGTATTTCATGTTTATTCTGTACCATAATTTGCTCTACCTAAGATTACCTGTGGCTTTGAAAACAAGTGTCTGATGAATAGTTTTTTTGTCTCCTCTTTATTTTTGCCAACTGACCTTTGGCCTCTAACTATAAATAAAGATATTCCTATCTTGAATGACTAAATAGGAATTAATTTAGAGATGCTTACATAAATACTATACTATTCTATAAACAGTGAAAGGACTTGGAGAAGCATTCTGAAGTACTAGGAAGATTAAAATTTCTATTCTTATAGCTGACATCATGTGGTAGATTAAAGATTTCTAAGACATTTCAGAAGACTTTTTGCAATTGGAATTTATATTTTACAGTATTTTCCTAATATAGATATGGTAACTCAACAATTGAGAAGTTGTGGGGATTTTTGTTTGTTTGCTTCATCTATCAGCATTGTATCAGTGACTACGCAGTGCTTAATATTTCTTTTTGCCCCTTTGCTAAGTTTTTGATGGCTTCCTTTCATCTGACACTTCACATGAATCCTTAAAACACCAAGACTGTATAATTCATATATCACAGGTGACAGTTCATGGACAACATATCATGTCTGGGTCTCTATTAGATCTGCTATAATCTATGGACCTTGTGATGAATAAAGAGAAAGTGCTCTATCACAGCGCTCTTCACTGTCTATTACCTGGAAACACTGCACAGACACTAATTAGAGGAGAGTTTTCTAAAGGCCTAGAGTAGGATGAAAATCACAAGTAACTGAACCACAATCTCCCAGCAAGTTTCAAGCCAGAAGGTGCTGGGCCCCAGAATGATCTGCTATGGTTTTAGGCCCCTTCTTTTTGTGGCTGAGGCAAACTTTGGTCCACGCATCTGTGTATATCTTCTGTCAGTTCTCCAGCGCTTAGAAGAAACTTAAAGCACTGTTGCAAATATGCAAATATGTGTTGCATATTTTCTGGCCCTAATATGTTCTGAAAATCATGCTCTCACCATTGGCACAAACCAATTTAATTTGTTTTCATCCACCCAAAGAGAAAACGGGTTAGCCTGGGTTGTTAGAGAGTTCTTTGAAAAAAGAGGCTCATCTTTTTTGGGTTCTATAAAGTGCTTCTTAACTTTCAATGTGCATACAAATTCTCTGGGATCTTTTTCAAAATGCAGATTCTGATTCAGTAGATCTGGGTGGAGCCCAAGATTCTGCATTTCTAACAAGCTGCAACCCCCTGTCCACACATTGAAGAACAAGGTTCTAAAAAGAACTCCTTGAAGTGTATGCCTGAAGACAGTTCGTGGCAGCTCTGAGTTGAAGATAGTGAGGAATTGTTCAGATTCCAGTTAGAAACCCATCTGCCATAGCATGTGTCCTGTTTATTTCCATTAACAAGTCCTGTTCTCATTATTGATCTGACCAGCCTTGAAGGGTCAGACTTCATCCCTGAATGAACATCCTGCACCCTGAGCCACAACTGCAGGAAAACCATCCAGCAAGGGGATTAATTTCACCCCTTTCTGTATTGACCCTCCACTAGGGGAGCTAGTATTTCTGGCCCTGAGCCAGCTGATCTCATCCACAAATTAAGCTGACAGTTCCTCCCAGCAATAAACGTTGTCTTGGAGCCAAGGCAACATTGATTTAATCGGTCTCAAACAGACTCACTGGCCACAATTTTACAGATTCCTGAGGGAGAGCCCCCCACCCCACAGGGGTGCTGCAACCCTCTTCCTTTCCTCTTCTTCTCTCTCCATCTTCACTAATGCTGCTGGTCAGTGGGTTGGAATCGCTGCACAAGACAGGATGGAGTGAAATGGGCATTGATTAAGGTGAATGGGACTTAGTTTAAGGCAGAGGGCACCAAGATCTGGGTCAGAGGATGAAGAACAACGACTGGGAAAGAGCGAGAGTGAAGAAACATAAGAAAGTAGATTTCTGTAGATTTGAGACTATTTGATGCTTCTCATAATATGTATACTTTCTCATGGAATATAAAGTTTATAGATATCAGAAACACAAAACCTTCAAAACTGGAGAAGGAAAGGAGTCTTTCTCATTCTTTGTGTTTATTAGAGGTTTGCAAAGCAACAACTAGAACAGTGAAATCCTATTAAATACGTATGTGGAATATGGAAAGGAATTCAGTAACTGAAATGGATGGCTAAGAGGAAGCTATTTGCTGGATATATGTGAAGTCTGGTGAAGAGATTGGATACTAGACCTCTTTCTAATGCTTCAAGGTCTGGGATTCACAAACTCCCTCAGTTTCAAGGAATTCTTGAACCTCCTGAGGTTATATGCCAGTTATAATCTGCATGTATGAACATTTTCAAAAACTGAAATAAGTTCCTTCTCTTTCATTAGGATATCAGAGTTTCCAATTTATAAAACATTAAGCAAAAACAGTGTCCTAAGAGAAGGACATTTTGGCTATATGCTGTGATGTCTGGTAAATTACTCTGTACTCCAAACTTGGTCAAAAAATACTTTGCGATAAATTAAGGAGAAAATGGAACCCAACTCCTCCAGCTAAGGCTGACACTGGTTTCCTTGGTTAGGATGAACCATTCGAGCTAAGGAGAACTCAAGAGGTGATGGTGAAGAGGGAGCATTTACATTGAAAGGAAACTCAGGCCTAGAACAGTATAAATCACTCATCCAGTGTCTCTCGGCAGAGTTCCAATGAAAACCTGGGTTGTCTCACTCTTAACCTAGTGCACTTTTGTACTTCACCCTAAAGTTCTAATTGAGATGTCACTGTCAAAATGTGCTTTAGTTTTTTATTTTTTATATATTTGTTTCTTTGTGAGACGGAGTCTCGCTCTGTCGGCCAGGCTGGAGTGCAGTGGTGCGATCTCAGCTCACTGCAACTTCCACCTCCTAGGTTTAAGTGATTCTCCTGCCTCAGCCTCCCAAGTAGTTGGGATGACAGGCGTGAGCCACCACGCCCGGCCTCTAGTTCGCTTTTCTAATTCAATTCCCCACTTCCCATAATGACCTTGAGGGCTTCGTGTCCTTGGCATATACCCTTAGACCCACATTTACTTAGTCATTTTCAGTTTTTTCTTGTTTTATTGTAGAATAATAAAGTTAAAAAGATTGGTCTCCATTTTCAAGACCTTTTTGCTTTTGCTATTTAGGTAAAACTCTATTCTAACATTTCACAATATTGTAAGAATACAGAGGGCTATAAATCCATGACTGAATCTCAGTTACATGTATTCTGTCCGTGTCTGTAGATTCTCTAGTCCCACATGGGTTCGTGCAGTTGCATTATGCACTCTGACATCCATATCATGTCATGTGTATCCAACTGTTTTACTACTAGTCAAAATCAAAAGTTTTTTTCCTTCCCAGTTCTCCCAACAGGACCTTCCCAGCTTAGAGAAAATGAAGCTGTCGGCCATCAGTTTATACATCATCACCAACAATAAACATGCCAGGATCAGAACCTGCATTTTGTTATCTGACCATTGTTGATGGCAGGGAAAAAAAGAAAGCTTGATTTTCATTAGCTGAGCTGACCCCTAGCCCTGGGAGCAGTGGGGAAAAAAATATGCATTTTGACTGGAAGTAAACTGAGGAAACATGACATGGAGTCAGGGAGGGATGGTAGATCTTTCCCAGAGGTGTGATTTTTTAACAGACTGACTTTTGGCATTTGAGGAAAATCTCAACAACTCACTGGACAGAATTTTCATAACTGTCCACTTGGCAGAGCTGATGTGTGTCTTGAAATGATACTCCTTGGTTTTATTGTATATGCTCTGGCTTTTGTATACAAATGGTCTTGTTTCCTGAGGCATGGAAATGTAGACGAGTTTCCCCTTCTTCTGTGTTTTACCCCTTTGTGTCTGTGACCTCTCACAGAGTGGCTGGCACAATAGGTATATAAGAAATTCCTCCAAAAGGAGTTAAGTGTTTATGTGGGGGTGGGAGCTACCTTTTATTTGCCATATGATAGGGGAGAAGGAGCAGGCTTTGGGGGTCAGATTGGTCTGAGAGTATCATTCTGGAAATATCACTTACTGATTTAATCTCAATGTCTTCATTTTTATTATGGCTATAAGACCTTCCTCCAAGAGATGTTGGGAATAAGTGATTAACACGGCTGCACGCAGTGGCTCACGCCTGTAATTTCAGCACTTTGGGAGGCCGAGGCGGGTGGATCACCTGAGGTCAGGAGTTTGAGACCAGCCTGGTCAACATGGTGAAACCCCGTCTCTACTAAAAATACAAAAATTAGCTGGATGTGGTGTCGCATGCCTGTAATTTCAGCTATTCAGGAGGCTGAGGCAGGAAAATTGCTGAAACTCGGGAGGCGGAGGTTGCAGTGAGCCAAGATTGTACCATTGCACTCTAGCCCAGGTAACAACAACGAGACTCTGTCTCAAACAAAACAAAACAAAACAAAAAAAGTAAGTGATTAACACATATGTGTAAAGTGTTGGCATGTAATGAATTCTTGATATAGGTAAATTCTTTTTCCTCTTTTGGTTGCTTCTCTCTTTTGGTATAAATGCTAGATGTGCTAGAAATCTAGAGCTAGCTCAATACAACTTTTACATGAATCTTACGGCCGTCCTTTTGAATTTTCTTTGTGATAAAGAAGGAAGAATAAAGGCATTAGAATCAGACATAAACTCATTCTTCTTCTTATAGAGTGTTCAACTAAAAACAAGGGTCTTGACACAAGCAATGCCTGAAACAAGATATATTAGTTGCATAACCACCCCTGTGTCTACAAGCAGTTATTTCCTGTTTTTCTATTGTATTTACTCTTAAAGGTAACGTTTGTGGCTCTAACAAAAGATGGACAGAAGAGCTTTATGAAATAGAACATAGGGGAGGTATTGGGAGAATGGAAAGTAGAGGGGAAAGGACCAGAGTTGGGCAGGGAAGAGACCGAGGCAGCCGGAGGGCTGAGGGTTTGGCAAACAGTGCAGAGCCTTTGTTTTACTGGTTGAAAAGGCTGCCCTGGCCTTCTTTTTCCATCTTCTGGATGCCACCATAATGGCTACTATATCTTGGCTGGGATTTTCAGGGTTAAGATTCAAATCTCTTCTTCTCTTCGTCTTTAGAACTATAATAAAAACACCAGGAGGGTCTTGCTCCCTCTGGCCAATAATAAGATGAAAGAACAAAGGAAACTTGATTCTATGTCCAGAAATTGAATTTTCTTTATTGGGTCCATTTTTAAAACCCTGGAGTAGAAGACTCACCTGGACTTGGGGGCATTTCATTTGGACTTGGCTTAAGATCCTAGGGTAAACAATTGGAATGCTGCTATACAGACTTGGTGGGTGCGTTATAAGGTGTGTGTGGGAGGGTGGGAGGTGGGGGGGAAGATTAAGGAAATACTTTCAGTAAGAAAGGTTAAGACTTCTGCTAATCATTAGTAGTGAGGCAACAATTCCACTCAAGGACATTCTCAATTCATTTGAACAATTTGCCAATTGCCTGCTCTTTGTGGGTCAAGGAGGGCAAAGGGTTCTCTGCTCTCCCTGGGTGTGGTATTATGGTTAGGCTGAACAGCTTATATAGGAAACAGTCAAAGAAACAGTGGAAATAAAGCACTCAGTTGGCCATCATTAACTGGCCCCAGTTTCAATAATAGTCTGTGTTTGGGAGTAGCCAGAACAGCTTATATAGGAAACAGTCAAAGAAACAGTGGAAATAAAGCACTCCGTTGGCCATCATTAACTGGCCCCAGTTTCAATAATAGTCTGTGTTTGGGAGTAGCCAGAAAGGTCAGTGATCAGTGCTGATTACTAAGGAGTTCTTGTAGCAAATTTCATGAAAGAGGGAATCCTAGCAGGAGATACACGATAGAGTGCCTATCTCCATTTCCTTTTTTTTTTTTTTCTCTTTTTTTGAGATGGAGTTTCGCTCTTGTTGCCCCAGGCTGGAGTGCAATGGCGCCATCTTGGCTCACCGCAACCTTCGCCTCCCAGGTTGAAGCGATTCTCCTGCCTCAGCCTCCAAAGTAGCTGGTATTACAGACATGCGCTACCACGCCTGGCTGATTTTGTATTTTTTAGTAGAGATGGGGTGTCTCCACGTTGATCAGGCTGGTCTCGAACTCCTGACCTCAGGTGATCCACTCGCCTCAGCTTCCCTAAGTGCTAAGATTACAGGCGTGAACCACCGTGCCTGGCCCTCCATTTCCTGATACATTCTTTTCAGGTCCTTATCTATGCCCTAAGAAAGAACAGCAGTTCCCCTCATGTGCCATGTTGTCTTTGTATAAGTATTCCCTCTGCCTAGCAGAATCCTCTTTGTTTTTATTTGTTCCTTTGATTGTTCATTCATATATAACCTGGTTGAATCCTACTTATCTTTCAGAACTTATTTTCTCTGTCACCTCCACCTCCAGGAAGTCTTCCCAGAGAAATGACTCCCTTCCCCTCCAACTGCCCCTAGATTGAACAGGGTGTTTTTCCTCCATGTTACATCAGCACCTATGCATACCTTACATGTGGTGAAATGAGGGCAAATACTGAATCTTTGACCAGACTCTGGGGTCCTTTAGCACAGTAATTTGTTTTAGCTTGACAGTCTATAGCCAACTCAAGAGAGGGTTTTTTTGAATGATTGAATAAGAGAATACCAGATAAAGAGTCATGAACATCGCATTGCTTCATTAGTTGCCTGTTCCTGGGGAGAACATTTTTATAGCAAGGAGTCCCATTTCAGAATCAGAATTTCTAAGGCATACCTTATCCCTGAAAATTATGCCCTTGTCTGGCAGTGATTCCTGCACACCCAGAAGAAGAAACCTCTTAGCATTGACCATAGATGATCACGTGCCCCAACTCTCCTGCTGGGAGATGTATGGCTCCACGTTCCTCCAGGAGTGAGAATGCTGAGGCTGGCTTCTTCTAGGATGGATGAAGGGTCTTGACAAAGGCTAACTGAACAAGCCTTGGGGTCTGTTTGGAGGTTGACCTTTGTGTGTGGTGCAGCATGTGCTCTGCTGGGAATGGGTGCTGTGTTTAGTGTTCCACTTTCCTTGTAAGAGATGCAGAGATGTGAGGCCAACCAGAGAGAGGTTAAAGAGATATGGGAGCCTTACAGCTGGGGATCGTTAACAACAATCAAGACCAACATAAAAAGGCAGCAGGACTTCCCTCCCTCTTGGCCTTGGAAGCCATCTGGATAGAAGAAGTTTAGTTTAAACTCTGATAAGGGAACTTTTTAGCACTCTAAGATGGTTTTTTAAACTTCTCCATAGAAATCCATCAAGGTTCTAAAATCTATCCCTCAAGCCCCTTACCAGAAAATCTGTACCCTTTTAGAGCAGATGACTGATAACGTAAACCATGTACTTACTTTTTTTTCTCAGAAATACCTAGTAAGCCCAATGGATCTTTTTACACATTCGGAAAGCTATGAACTTGTTCTAGTTAGAACCAGACAGGATTCTTTAACTGCCCCACCCTCGTGCCCTTTATAAGGGCCCACCGTCTGTCAGAGCTGGTTGGAATACAGGTAGACTCCTGAACCTGGGGCAGCCCAGGGACTAAGAAAAGGCCTAGCTAAATGAATCAGACTTTTTTCCCCCCCTCAAGAAAATTAGAAGCAAGGACAGAGGGAATTTGCAGTCTGTGATGGACCCTTGAGATGAAAGGTCAAGATCTTATAGAATTAGAGCTGAGTCTGCTTTCCTGATGTCACCTGCACACTGAAGTCATGAAAGGCTAGGTAGAGAAGACCCGAGAAAGCAGCCAAGTGGAGGGGATGGATCAAATGTGGCAGAGAGAAGGAAAGACGACACCCTACAGGCCCTAACAGATGGAGGTGATGGCCTCAGTGACTGCAGGCTGGTTTCCAAGTCCAGGCCCAACTCTACTGTGTTTCCTGTCCTTGGATGCATGGATGTCTGTGACGTCATCATTGTTGTATCCATCTAACTGTCCTTTCACTAGCTTGAGAGGTTCTTTATTCCTAGCAATAGAAAATACTCTGAACTTGTTCCTGTCAGGCTTTCCATGACCATGGCATTTATTTTATTTTATTTTTTTGAGATGGAGTCTCGCTCTGTTGTCCAGGCTGGAGTGCAGTGGCATGATCTCAGATCACTGCAACCTCCAGCCTCCTGACTTCAAGCAATTCTTCTGCCTCAGTTTCCCTAATAGCTGGGATTACAGGCACCTGCCATCATGCCCAGCTAGTTTTTGTATTTTTAGTAGAGATAGGGTTTCACCATGTTGGCCAGATTGGTCTCAAACTCCCAACCTCAGCTGATCCGCCCTCCTTGGCTTCCCAAAGTGCTGGGATTACAGGCGTGAGCCAACATGACTGGCCGAACATGGCACTTATATTGCTTTTTCTGTGCTAACTAGAAGCACAGTATGTAGATGAAAGGGGACTAAAGGGGGATGATCAATGTTTGTTTTTACCTTCTTAATAACAACAATAATTCCTGGACTCTGGAACCCACTGACTCTGTCTTAGTCATCTGTATCATGCAGCAGTTTGGGCCTTAATGGTATTCTGTCCTATAAGAGTCTCTAATCTTTCTAAACATGTAGTATTTTTGTTGAGATTGGGGCCAGCAATATGTTTAACGCTTTGCTTAATCTCCCCACATTAGTCAGTTTTGGGGCACAGTACAGGCATCCAGCAGCTATTTTTTGACACAGGAAGGTAATGATGCGGATTCGCGTTTTCCTCGTATACATTAGTAAGTAAAGGAAACCACTCGATTCCTTCATATAATTTGCTTTTCAAACCTGTGCCATTAAATCAAGGGTGGAAGCTCAGTCCCACCCCCTCGTTTTACAGTTCATACTTGGAGTGTCAGAGAGGTTAGTTTGATGGTAGAGTTCCAGGGCCAGGGGACATTTTATGCCTCTGATTTTTTTTTCTTTTCACACAGATTAAAATAACCTTATAGTTTTTTGACCTGATTATAAAAGAAATGTATGTTTACAACACTCAGGGCCTTAGTGTTACTATTTCTCTGCCTAGAACTCTTTTCTCCCTGTGATGCTTGCGGCTGGGACCTTTGTTTCATACAAGTCTCTGCTCAAATGTAACTCTGAGAGGTCTTTGACCATCCTAAAGTATAATAGCCCAGTAGTTGCTCTCAGTCACCTTTCCCTGCTTTCCTTTCATCCACTGCACATGCTACCTGCTGACCTTATATTCTATTTTTGTTTATCCCTTGCCTTCACCACAACATTGTAAGCCCATGAGCACAACAGGGGCTTTGTTTAGTTCTCGGTCATATGTTCATTGCCTAATGTAGTGCCAAGAACACAGTATGAAAACAGATAGGCAGAATGAATGTATAGTATAAATGAATTGGAAAAATTTAAAGACTTCCTAAAGAATAGAATGGAAAACAAATATTACCCATATTACCACCCCCCTGAAATAAATGTTGTTAACATTTTAGATACAAAATCTTGAATTTTTTAAAGAAGAAGGAGAACTTGTTGTTTTTGGTTAGATTTTTTTTCATTGCAGTGAATGTGGGTGTCTTTCCATGTGACATCAGTAGTTGTCAGCCACAGTGGTGCAGCAGTTAGAGGGTGCTACAATCCACATTTCGAAGTCCTTCCCCGGACTGACTCAATAAGATATTTCAGATAGACAGCCAACATTCTTAGCTTTAGAAGTGATTTGTATGCACTGTTGGAGTTGCAAGTTACTGGTCTACATCATTATTTTAGTTGCAAAGAACGGAAAGGTTTTTTTTTTTTTTTCCTTTTTGTAAAGCTAATGGACCCTTATAGGTATCTTAAACTATGACTAATGAAGCTAGATGTACCTACCAGTAATTGGGTTCATAATATAGTAATACTAACAAATATTTTTAATACTTACTATGAATTTAACTATATTTCAAGATACATGTACAGATGCTCTTTGACTTACCATGGGGTTATGCCCCAAGAGACTCATCCTAAGTTGAAAATATCATAAATCAAAAACAAATTTAATACAGTTAACCCATGGAATGTCATAGCTTAGCCTAGCCTATCTTAAACATACTCAGAGTATTTACATTAGCCTACAGTTGGGCAAAATCATCTAACACGAAGCCCATTTTATAATTAAATACTGAATATCTCACATAATTTAGTGAGTGCTGTGCAGAAAGTGAAAAGCAGAATAGTCCTATGGGCACTGGAAGTATGTTTCTACTAATCGTGTATTGGTTTTGCACTGTTGTCAAGGCGAAACATTGTAAGTTGAACCATTGTATGTCAGAAAGTTTCTGTATCTATTCCTTTAATCCCCACAAGAACTGTTAAGTTTGGTTCCATGTTATTGCCAGTTTACAGATGAAGAAATTGCTACACAAAGAGTAATTTACCCACATACCCATTATACAGCTAATAAGCAATCAAGCTGGGATTTGAGCCCAAGGAATATGATTCCAGAGTCCATTCTTCTAACCCTGATACTGTACAGCCCAGTGGATTCTAATATAAATATAAAATTCACATTGACTTAGTTTTCCAGTTTGAAAATAACTTTTACTTTGGAAGGCACAGTGGAACAGTGGAAAGACTTTCTCTGTCACATTTGAAGATACTTAGTGATTATCTACTTAATGGCTGGCTGACCTTGGGCAAATTGTTTAACTTCTGTAGCTTAGCTATATCTGAAAAATGGGAACAGAGATGCCAACTTATTACCTGTGGAGAGAAAGAAGATGATACATCTGTAACCGTGCCTGGCACAGGTAGGTCCTGAATAAATGATTGCGATTAGTGTCATCATCACTTCACTTGATCCTCACAGACATACTGGCAAGGACACATAGGGGCTTTTGGAAAGGTGAGCTGTGCGGGGCTCAGTTTGTAATGTTTTGCCTATACCTGTCTCCCTCCAATAAGCAGGGCCTGAATATGCTTTGACACATAATTTGATGGTTAAATCCTCTATTACATCATGGAACAAATGTCAAAAGCCCTCCCCCAACCCCTGTAAGTTATAGAGAAAAAGGCACATGGGGATAGAATGGGACTAAGAAGATGGGTGGCATATCTGCCTTTTCCTGGTGTCTTTATTCTATTTTACTAGTGAGCGATTTAATTTTACTTGCAGAATAACAGAGATGTTAATTGTCATGTCAGAGCTTTTACATGACAAGATACAGTTAGTTATTGAATAGATAAGGACAATTTCAATGCAGTACGGTTATGGTTGAGGTAGCACAAGTGAACAGTGACATTTTTTATTTAACTCCCTATTACATTAAAAAATCAAGTCCTTATGCCTTTTCTTAAGAAATTATCAGTCATCAGTCTTTTGAACTATGAGGCTTATGAGTTAAACGTGTCTCCAGAATACATCTGAGAAATCACATTATAGAGTGTCCCTTGCCTACTAAGTTGAGTCTACTCTTGCTCAGAATGTTCAAAGCCTAAGGAGTAAAGGATAGGAGAAAGAAGTGAGTGGGCATAAAGTTGGAAGCTAAGACAGAGATGGAAATTTTCTGCTGAGTGGGAGAGGCAATAGGAAGGAGACAGGAATTGAGAGACTGTGGCCAAGGCAGTGTGTGAAATGGTTGCATGTCTTCTTCCCTGCGGATTCAGAGCTTAGACATTCTCAGACATGGCCAAAATATTACATGAAGTTTAGTCACACATCTCTAAGATTTTTTTCTACTCTGACTTTTATTTACTTACCTCTTTATGTACCCTCAAAATACTCTACTTGGGCTTTCATTATTGAACCAGTTCATCTCTCAGAAAGGCCAACAATAACCAATTTGCATTCTTGGCTTTTATCTTTGTAACCCTTCAGCATCTTTTTGGCATTATTTTGCTCTCTCTGAAATGAACAAACATGCCCTTCCCTTGCCTTATGATAGTGCATCTTCTGGTTTTCTTTCTGTAAGTCTGACTACTCCGACTCAGTAGCCTTTATCAGCTCCCTCTTTGCTCCCCAGTCTTTAAATGTTGAGAGTTTTCAAGCTTTGTCCTTGACCCTCTCCTCTTTGCCTGCTGTGCCTTTCCCCCAGGCAATTTTATTTATTCCCATGGCTTTAATTACATTCTGCCTTGCATAATCGCTACACTGATGACTTTTAATTGTATAACTCTAGAATTGACTTCTCTTTAGACTCCTCTGTAAGCTGCACATCACCCTGTTTCATGGACAAATGAAACCTCTCAAAAACTGGACTCGGCATCCCTCCCATCCCAAACAAAATCTTTTTTTTTTTTTTCTTTGAGATGGAGTCTTGCTCTGTTGCCTAGGTTGGAGTGCAGTCGTGTGTTCTCGGCTCACTGCAACCTCCGCCTCCTGGGTTCAAGCAATTCTCCTGATTCAGCCTCCCGAGTAGCTGGGATTACAGGTGCGTGCCATGATGTCCAGCTGATTTTCATATTTTTTTTAGTAGAGACAGGGTTTTGCCATGTTGGCCAGGCTGGTCTTGAACTCCTGACCTCAGGTCATCAGCCCACCTCGGCCTCCCAAAGTGCTGGGATTACAGGCATGAGCCATCATGCCTAGCCCCAAACAAAATTATCTTCCACTTTTTCCCATGGCCACTTTGCGACCACTCTCATCATTCATCTCTAAACATTCACCATGGCCTATTTGTCTTACCTCCAACTTTTTTTTGGCTTTGTCTACTTCTCTCCTTGCTTTACAACTGAAAAGCAAAAAGTCTGAAGCCCTGAATGTTACAGAATTTGCCTCTCCTCCCATCTTAAACATCTCCTCTGCTTACTGTCTGAGTCCCAGACCCTTTAGTACCCTTGTTTCTCCCTGGCTAAGAATCTGCACATGTTCTGTTCCCTGTCCCTGGAGGTCACTATCCACCTCTGCATGCTAGGTAATTAATTGCTGCTTTTTCACTTCCTCAAGGAAGCATTTGCTGACCTTCCAGGTCCTTCTGCTATATGCTTTGATTATACCCTACCATCCTCTTTTATTCAATATTTATCGCAAAGTGTAACTAAGTAATTAACTAGGACAATACTAGTCAATCTTTACCATTCCAGTGAAATAGTAAAATTCATGAAAGTAGAAGCCTTTTCTCTATTGTTCTCTGCTTTTCACCCACTGTACCTAGTACAGTGCTTTATACATTGAAGGCACTCAGTAAATATTAATTGAAAGAAAGATAAAATAAAGGGGAAATTCCTTTGTGGATATATAAAATTCAGGAAAAATCTGGGCAAGAAAATAGTCCATTACTAAACCTGGGAAGAATAGTTCAAAGTTCTTCCTTTCTACATTGATCAGTCTATCTGAATTTTTTTTAGTCAATTCTTTTCCATCTGGCAAAATATATGAGATGATGAGATACTTTCTCTGCTACAAAACTTCAATCAAATAAGGGCAATCTTTCCATATTTATGCTGAGACTATATGTCCAGTTGTATAAATGTTCCTTGCCTGTAAAGAGGATTCTGTTAGTTCCTTTTTCCTCTGTTAAAACGTGAGAAAATTGAAAGCTATTAGATTCCTGATTGCTGAAGCATGTTTCTGATTTAAACCCATATCTCTTTGTGAATTTAATTTAATGATATATTGAAGATGGTTGAAGGGTATAAAGTTCTTCACTGGTATCAATGTGAGTACACCTAAGTAATTAGTGAGGAGTGTAAATACTGTCTTTAAATAAACTGCTATCTTTTTAGCCTTGAAGGAGATTTCATCTTTATCCTTATTTCCTTGATTAAAAAAGAAATGATATGGCTGTTGTAACTCAAGGGCCTTACTCACTTCATAGGCATTGCTGACACTGGAAGCCATTGCATGAAGAGAAAAAGAAGGCGAAATTCTCACCCCTAACGAAACTGTCACAGAATTACATTTTCACATATCTGAGAAGAAAAAAAAAAAAAGAAAACACAATGCTATTCATTTCTGACTTGGCTTTTTCAACAGCTAAATACAGGTGGCAAATGAGTAACATTACACAACTATTTTATAAAACATCTCCAATGATTAGTACTGAAGTCTTTTGTGTGGAACAATATTTGGGGGATGGGCAGCTGAGAAATGGAATAAATGTCGAGTTACCAGGATGGGGACTTATTGGAAGACTGTCCAAAAGGTAGGAGAGAAAGGAACAAGTGACTGTGGAAAAGCAGAGGGGAAGGGTGGTTTAAAGAGATCAGAGAGAGCAAAAGGATGTGGGGCAGACTGCTGAAAGTCCATAGAGGATTGAAAACCAGAAGTGGAATTTTGAATTGGATGTACGTATAAGAGGAATTGATTGAGGATAGAGGAGTGGGATGTAGTATTTCAGAATTATAGATGTGAGGAAATGGACAGGGCCATTGTCCACATGCATTGATGCACTGACCTGAGGAAAGGAATGAGCTCATCATGGTAAAGGATTGGGAAGTTGTGGGGTATTACATCAGCCTCCGATGAGGTCCTTCTCTTGCCTGCCGTTTTTCTGAGCCACTGGCAAGATCTCCCTTAACAATATGTTTGCTATTTTCTAACATGAGATCTGATGCTATTTTGTTTCTTTAAATTTTAAATCATATGAAGGAAAAGTGTTCTGATCGCTAAAGAGATACCCCTAAATTGTGAGAATCTTTTATCTATCTATCTATCTATCTATCTATCTATCTATCTATCTATCTATCTATCTATCTATCTATCATCCCTCTGTCTGAGTTTGGAAATGTTTAAATTTATTTATTAATTCAAATATGTATTTTATGTTTATGTCTTCCAGTATATGAAAGCATTTCATATTGAAGAAGGGTTCTAGTGATGCTAAGGGGTAGCTCTAGAAAAATAATGACAAGAACATTTTGATTCAAAATAGAGAAGAGCTTTCCAGAATATGGAAAAGCTCTAAATGCAATAACTTGAGAAATGCTGAATTCTTTATAGTTAAAAGTGTTCAGATATGGGTGTGAGACAGCAGCTTGGCAGGAATGTGGCAATAAGAGAGGCAAGTCAGAAAGCCTGGACTAGGAGGCTTGTTATCCTGTGGTCCAAAGGCAGGCCATCTTCTGCCAATGTGTTTCCCCAGTCCTTTTTGGGTTTCATAATTTTTAAATTAGTTGCCAACATTTAAAAGTTGAGAGAATTCACAAGTTACTGATTTTCAGCTTTTCTTGAAAAACTAGAAAATCTGGCAACACTGCACTATCCTTTATAAAAGACATGCCTAGGAGGAAAGTAGCTATTGTCCCTTGAGATGGTGCATAAGATCTCCTGTTTGTCATAGGCGGACACAGTCCACTTCACACAATTACAGTACTTCTCTGTTCTTTGTGAACATTGGAGATTTCACCTGGTTTATTTATTTTTTCCAATCCTGAGATTTTCCAAATTTATGAAAATTTCAGAATGTTTTCTTTTTTCATTTTAGATCCTTTGGATTTTGAGTGTGGTGTGATTAGCTGGTAGTCCATGGTTAAGATATTCTATGTTTGAGATAGAAGTGAGAAGATCCAGGGGAGATAGCCAACATTGTTTCTCTAATGATTTTAAGTTAGTATGTCAAAGATACTTCATATTGATAATCACACATCTGATTGGATCAATCCACTATATTGCTTACAAAAGTAACTATTCTGTAAGTAGTATTTCTTTATGAGTAGATATATGCTTTTCTTCATAAAGCATGATGCTTGAAACTGTAAGACAGCAATGAATCACTGTCATAAATCTTATTATAAATCTTCCAGGAATGTTTTAAACCAGATTGCAGTGATTTTTGCAGAATGCATATAGATTCTAGACATCCATATTTTATAAGCACCTGTCCTTAACTACAAGAAGTCTGAAACAAATACATTTTGTCTGAGAGTTTAATGTCCTGTAATACTTTAAGATGTAACTAAAGATTCAGAAACTTCAAGTCTCTTACATTTTACCATATACCTCAATGGCATCTTCTTTGCCCATCTCATTGCAAAAATATGTTCACAATATATCTCACTTTATCAGTACCGTATAACTCTAGTACTCAAGTCCTTAGAGGCAAGCAAGAGATAAAAGAAGAAGAAATGTGTGTTTTCTTTTTTTTTAAACTTAAAGTCTACTACCTTTTTATTGTAAGAAATATACCTTTAAGACTCCTCTCTACTGCTTTTGATAGTTGCTGTGTCTGTAGTCAGTACATGTCTCATAAAGATCTACATAATGCAGGTAAATATTTTGATCTGATGACATTTCCCCATTAAAGAGAACAGAAAAACAAAAGATTTTTAAACTACTTTTTAAAAAGAGGGTGTTATATACATATCATTTATAAATAAACCTTGAAATAGCCATAAGATATATGTGGCAGACGGTTGAGTAAATGTGGTCAATATGAAGACTTCCACAATTGACTCAAGTGGGTAAAATTGATTTTTTAAACCTATAACCCATTATGAGTATGCATTTAACCTAACCAAACTCACATGGTGGCGTTTTCATTTTTATCTGGCTTGGATTTTCTGTCTCCTATCTAGCAAATGCTAAGAATGAGAAGAGCTCCTCTTGGATATGTCTGAGATCCATAAAGATACGTTTTAAATCATGGAGGGAGATAACCTTTCGTTTCTTTTCTTCCTGTTTTTAAAACTCAGACTTACTCAGTGTTGTTGTCTTTATAAATAATAGTATGTAATGCATTTCAGAATGGCCCCACTCATTTCTTATGACCGCTGATGAGAAGTGTGTCATTTTTTGGAATGGAGAAGGTAGAACAGAGTTCTACAACCTCTCTATTTGTCGTGGTGAAAATTTAGCAGTTTATTGACTTTCCTTTTTCATTCATGTTGACTTGTCATCCTTCTTGCTCTCTGGTTTCCTAATCTTGGTAGCTCTTGTTTGAGAGCTTGTCTTTGTAGGGGCAGTGTCAGAATATTACTTGCTGCAGTTGTTTTATTTTAACATACCCCCTAAATGATGTCTTCTCTAGGTTGCATAAGAGCAAAATTAATATTTTTGAGAACATCCTTTCTCCAGCCTGATATACTTCATAGAATCATAGGAAGCTGGAACTGTAGGGAATCTGTATAACCATGTAGTTTGGCATTCACATACTGGTGGTCCACCAGTGCTCCTCTCAGCACTGTTTAGTTTGGCTGACATCGTGATTGTTGTTTGTTTGTCTGTTTGTTTTTAATCTGAATCTCTTCAAATAATGCATGAGTTTTTCACACTGCTATGGCTCCCAGTCCTCCTTGACTTCCCACAACTATCTACTTGACACATTTATGCTACTTACCTAGCCTATCAAGTGTCATGTGTAGTAACTTTAATGTACATTAAACTATGACATTTCCATTTTTTTGGATTTCAAAGATAGTTGAATATTAGAAATTCCATATGGTGTGATCTTGTTGTTTCATAGACAAAAAAGTAGAGATCTAAAGAATTAATCCTGTCTTCAAAAATAAGAGAGGTACTGCCATCACAAAACAGGCATTTTTTTCAGGGGTTTCTAGGTAAAGGATCATTTTACTAGATTGACAAACATTACCTATTAAAATGCAGTTACCTCTGGGATTTATAATTTTTGAAGCCTTATCGCCAAGCATATATGTATTTGAATAATTTATTTCACTTCCCTCCTGAGAGTAAGATTTGATAGGTAGAGGATGATGGAAGGAAATGAACACTAGTATTCAAGAGAAAAAGAAAAGGTACCACTGAAGAAAGAGTTAGGGGACCCATGAAGAAAAGACAGAGAGAGACACAGGACATGCAGAAATAAACTTTAATTCTTATACCTACAGAGGAACACAAAGAGAGATTCACAGGATGGGCAATCAAGGAAGACTAAAGGGAACACAGTCAGCAATTCATAGGAGCTAAGTGGAATTTTCCTGAAGTTCTGTTTTCTCTGTAGATGTACCACTTGTTTTATGTGGATTAATAGTCATCAGAATCAATATGCTCTAAGTGAAGTAAGTGAATTTTAACATTCTTTCATTTAACTAATTCCTAGTGTGAACCATATTTAATGATCAGCCTAAAATTGGAACTAGATTATTTATTGCAGGGCTCTAAGTTATGAGTTTATTTGGTAATTGAGTTGGGACGAAGATATGATTGCAATTTGTTCATTATATGCACTATGGCTTAAATAATGCCTCTGAAATGCATGCATGTAGATAAAACTGCGTCTATGCATCTAAGGGAAAAAGTCCTGTCCTTTTTCTTTCAGAATATTGGGAAAATGGGTTCTGATATTGATTTTGGCAGTTAATAAAACTAAAGAGCTATAACATTGTAGTGTACTCTAAAAATTACAGTGAACAGAGCTGCTTAATTACAAGTGGCCAGTTTTCAGCTTTATATTCCTATACTTGTTTTGAGAGCAATAGGAATTATTTCCTGATTTTTCTAGTTCCAAACATGCCAAGAAAACAATTGCCTTAACCTGGTATGTTCACATTAATAAATCCTAATTATGTTCCCAATACTGAATTGTACAATATCCTTGAGAGTTTATACAGTGCTTGAAGCTACATCATCTCCTTAGATTCCTACAACAACCCCACGAAGTGAGCATCGGTATTATCCCCATTTTTCAGATGAGAAAGTTGTAGTTGGGCAAGATCAAGTGAACCGCCATGAAGTGGCAGGGGTGGCATCAGAGGCTGATCCTTTTACTCTATTTCCCATGTTTGTTCACTCTTTGGATAGAAGAGAGGAAAAAGCGAAGAAGCTTTGTGCCCAGACTCTTTAGCACATTGACCTGTTTTGATACCAATGGAGAGGCTCCAGAAAAAGTTCAGTGATGGCATGCAGATTCTGACAAATAGAGGCTTCTCTAGCCAGTAGACTTGAATATACTGTAGAGGAAAAGCTACTGTGCCCTGCCTTCATGGCAGGTCAGAGCTTATATTGTCATGTTGTTTTTCTGCTTAAGGGGTCATGACTCTCTGCTTTTCATTATCTAGGGAAATATCACATTATTAACCAGGGGCATTGAGGGATGTATATGAGAACTAGTGGTACAAATGTGTATAGATGATATTTCCCAGTGGTCTGCTAGAGAGAGCCTTTTCCAGTGTATTGTGGAATTTCAAGCTACATTAACAGAGAGAAACACTATTCACTGTATCCCTTCTGTCTATGAGGGAGGAAAGTATATAGGGAAGAATGTTCAATTTCTGTTTCTCTATAGTCACAATTCAAAAAAAAATTGATAAGGAGTATCAGTCTTCACAAATGAGAAAATTCAGTTAGAATTATTGAAATGATAGTACTTGTTGGGCAATTATATGAAGGTGGTTCATTTAAGAACAGATCTTTCAGTGTTAATCTCAAAGGGAATTTTCTATAATGCTATCACTGGGAGGAGGGTGGTTCTGTGACTGGTAGCAGGCTGCTGAGTGAGGCCTAAAATTGACTTCCTCGTAGAGCATGTTCATCACTTGCAGAAAGAGCAGTGCAAGTATTTTTAAGGGCTGTATTAGGGCAGAGGAATTTTGGGAGAGGGTTATGTCAACTTTCCAAACTTTTTTGTAATGAAACTTTACTAACTAGAAAAAGAAAATATATTTATAACACAATGAGTAATAAAAGCCTTTATTAGATGTTACAATTGTGTTATTAGTGCTACAGATTTTTTTTTTTTTTTTTTTTTGAGATGGAGTCTCGCTGTGTTACCCAGGCTGGAGTACAATGGTGCGACCTCAGCTCACTGCAACGTATGCCTCCCAGATTCAAGTGATTCTCCTGGCTCAGCCTCCCAAGTAGCTGGGACTACAGGCGTGTGCCACCATGTCTGGCTAATTTTTGTATTTTTATAGAGACTGGGTTTCACTGTGTTAGCCAGGATGGTCTTGATCTCCTGACCTCATGATCCACCAACCTCGGCCTCCCAGAGTGCTGGGATTACAGGCGTGAACCACCATGCCTGCCCTCTACAGATGTTTTTACTAGAATTTAATTTGGGTGAAACAGAACGAACTAGCATCAATATACATTTCAATTGTATATATTTCGATATACATTTCATATATATATGTATATATAAATGGTCACGTAAGACATCGGTTTGGGTGCGTTGCCATGTGTCCTGCCTAGGTCACTTATTTTTCTTTCTAAGTAGCAAAAAATTAGTGTAATTTAGACTTTATAAAGAAAAATATACTCCAAGTAAATTTATTTGTGGTATTAGAGGTTGTGAGCACATCATACACTTTGTTTCTGGAATCATATAGTTCAATTTCAGTTCAAGTTAGGAGAGCACTCAGTAAAGGAACAACTGTCAAAAAGATTCTCTCTTGATATAGTTGTCTCTTCTGTGGCTTCTTGGTAGCAATGAAATGACCTTACTTGAGTCCATTAAGATTTTTGATACTGATGTACAGTGTAAATGATTCATTTTGTCTTTCACAAACCAATATTCTTTGAAAGTACTCGGTGTTTTAGGTACAATTCAGAAGGTAATAGAGAAGGAGACTCAACCCTCAAGGAAGTTGCAATCTAAAGGGAATCTGTCCTTTAGTGGCGAAATGCTCTGCAGATGTGAAGTGCCTTCCCACTCCTCTGTGGAGAGAAATTGTCTTTCGCTTTGGTGCTATCCAGCGAGAGAGAAGTCCCTGCCCTTAACTATAAGCTTTAGAGAACAATTTGAGGAAGAGGTAAGCCTTCAGAATACTTTTCTGATTTAATGTATCTATTTAAGTTTTCAAAGACCAGATTCTCTTTTTTTCACTTCTGTTGATTTCCTGTGGAAGAACTGTGTTTACATTCAGAAAGCTGACAGTTTACCAACTTTTGCCACAGCCGCTGATACAGGGGTAAAGAAATAAACCAAGAATTTTACACCAAGGTATTGGATCCAGTGAGGTAGCCTAGAGAGAAACAAAACTTTTCATTGTCCTGTTGGACATAAACTCTCTATAGTATTTTGTTCCGTAGTGCTTGAGTTCTGGCCTCAGAGGACCTGACAAGGCGTGAAGACAAGATTTGTCATTTTTCCTTCTCACAGAGTCCTGATGTTTCTGTCTGTGGTTTCAATGTCTGATTATTGCCATGGCTCCTAGTGCTGGGATACCCCTGAGCTCACATCATGCTTATACAAGTTCAAGGAGTGTCTGCCACATTTTATAATGGAGCTTCTGGTCACAGCTTGTTTGAGGGTATTGCTTTTGGCCGGGAAGCAAATAAATAAGCAAAAGAGGCTCTCATTCCATTTCAATTGTTGTAACAAAAAAAAAAACAAAACCTAATTTCAAAACTATGATCTTTTAAAAAAGCACTTTCAGTTACAAATAGTCACTTTTCAAATAGACACACACACACAAGTACACGTATACATACACTGACACAATAATGTAGTATTCATCACAAATAGACTTTTAGTATGCTGTCATATTACTTTATGATATTGACTTATAAAGTATAATTCTTATATTGTACATTCGATAGATGATAGACTCTGATATTGTATTTGTTGAAGAGAGGAAGTAACAAGAAAGTCTTAGGATTGCTTTGTACATTTTATAATGTCAACTAATAATTGTTTTATACAGATATTTTAGCTTAGGCCATAGTTCATACTGTTCCTTCTTTGTACATTGAAATGCAATAGCTTTATACGAAGAAAGTGAAAGTACAAGTGCTAAGAAGAATTTGCCATTTTGCATGTGCATTCTGTTGTAAGCTTTGGTTCTTTGGAATATAAGGTAGTGCTGCTAAATATTAAGATAGTTCCTTTACTCTATGTACTTATCCAATGATAGAAACCACAGCACTCATTTTGTCGAGATGTGTTTGTTTAACTTCTGGAGGTTAACCCAGTGGCAAGTTCATCCTTATTTGATAATAATGAAACAGAAGTTTTATGTGTTTGCTTGGGTAAGATTGCCATCTGGTAAATAATATGTTTTGTGAGTGTTTATAACAATCATGGTTTAAGCCAAAATTGACTTATCATGATTGCTGCAAATAACACTTGAGTGTCCTAACTGGTTTGATTTTTTTTCTTTGTTGAATTGAGCAAATGTATTTTACGAAGCTTTCTGCATTTATTTTTAAAGTATTTTGTGGGTTTTAAAGCATGAGTTTTCAAAAGCAATAATTACAGCTGATTACTATCTCCATATAGTACTTCTCTAAAGTAGAAAAAAGGATTGTTTATAAAGCATCGTATTATATATGTGTGTGTATATATGTATGTATATATATGTGTGTATATATATTTTTGCCTTCAACAAGTTTGAAGTTTATTCCTTTATGAATTGAAGAACCCAAAACATTTTTACCTTGATAGAATAGCATGTTAAGAAAGTGTGGCTAACAGATCAGCCAGGAGTGTCTTGGTGTATTATTTCTCAGGCAGTAATAGCATTAAAAGCAATTGTGAAAATGATCTTTAACCCATTATCTTGCCTTAGAAAGGAGAAATGTACGATATAAAAAAGTTTTTTTTTTCTTTTCTCAGCCTAAGCAAAACCTGAGGCTGCTTTTTTTTCATGCCACACGTAAAACAGCTTTTCTAGTTTCCACAGGATTTATTTTCTATCAGTTCAATTTGAAGACTTCAAGTGATATTCAATGACTTCTTCTTGAAAATGTCAATTAAAATCTTTAGTTGCTTTGCATATCAAAAGGAACTGAAGGAAATGAGTAGTTAGACTAGAGATTTGGGATGAGTCTAGAAAGGGTGTCTATAGTTGGTTAGTTATTTTTGGTTTGAAGACCAGGAGTTTGATTCTTCATGGCAATCAATTATTTTTACTCTGTTCTCAGGTCAACATTATGGTCCTTGGCTGTCAGTGACTCTCTTGCTTTGGGTGGTATGATCTGAAAGGAGACTGGAGAGGCAGAGAGTAGAACTGGGCCAACAAAAAGCCATCTTCTGTTCTTTGAAATGTTCTTCTTATCTTTTTTTATATTTTGGAAGACGATTATATCTTCATTAAATGGTCTCCATCTATGGCATATGTAGATACTTCCCTGAATCCCATCTTCATCTCTCTCACTTCTTACTCCTTCTTTTAGGAAGTTTATTTTCACTTATGTGTTCAATTTACACTTACATATGTATGACTCCAAATATACTTTGCTGTCCCTTAGCTTTAGATCTGTAGCCATAAACATGCCAGCATTCTTGATTACTGATTAATGGCTCCTTCAACAACTTTTAGAGTTCATTATCATTCCTCTTCTATCATTCCTCCACGACTGTGGACATGTTGCTTAAATACAATATTGAGTAAAAATATTAAATCAGACATGATAGAGTACATACTGCATGATTCAAAATAACATGAATTAACCTATGTTGTTTAGGAATGCATAATTAGGTAGTAAAACTATGAAAGAAAGCAAGAATGTGAATGGCATAATGGAATGGTGATTATCCCCATGGAAAGAGGGGCTTATAATAAGGAGGGTCACAGAAGACTTCTCTTGCTTGACCTGAATGTGATTATAATGATTTCTTTTTTTGTTTGTTTTTTTTTTTGGAGACTGGGTCTTATTCCGTCACCCAGGCTGAAGTGCAGTGGTGTGATAATAGCTCACTGTAGTCTTGACCACCCAAACTCAAGTGATCCTCCCACCTCAGCCTCCTGGGTAGCTGGACTCACAGGCACACACCACCATGCCTGGCTAATTTTCTGATTTTTTTTTGTAGAGACAAGGTCTCACTATGTTGTGGTTTATTATAATTAATTAAGCTGTATATTGATGTTTTCTGTCCATTTTAGTATGTTTGTTACATTTCAAAATTTTTAAAAGGAAGGAAAAATGGGAATAATATATTTTAGATTTCTTGACAAGATCATTTTTTCCTTACACATTGTGAAGAGAATTTAAAAATAAGTCTATTATCATATAAAAAGGAATTCCTAACAATGGTCAATAATCATCAAGATCTTTAAGACCACTGATATCCTTTGACTCTGCAATTCCAGTTATGAGCTCCATTGTAAATAAATAAAATCAGAAGTGTATATAGAGAAATATGCATTTGGATGTTTATTATGGACTAAAAAGCCCTAAATTTCCCAAAACAGGAGGTTAATTAAATTTAGTATGGCATATTCACAAAAATCAAAGACTTGAATCATTATTCATTAGCAGTTGCCCCATAATATATTTGCTTTTCAAGTTTTTAAAATGAAATTTGTTTTTCTAAAGATCTCTTAGTTTGTATACTTGAAAACCATAGGTCAATATTGCAAATAATATGTTTTTTTGTATCTGATCTACCCAATAGTTTGTGTTTTCTGATACCTACTGATCTGACTTCTTTTTCCAGAGGTATATGAGGATTTCTGCTAGTTTTTATGTTGGAAATTTTAGGCATATTCGAAATAGAAATACGAATTTCAGCAGAAGAAAAGCCATTATTAGGAAAGGGAGTCACATATAGTATTTCAAAACAAACCCACCATTTCTGCAGAGCTGAACAGTTTACTTAGCCAATGAGGATATAAATATTTGCATATCTGATAGACTAATGCCAGCTCTAGATTTAACACGCAGTGCACAGCTGCTGTCGGCTGATGATTTTACTCCTACAAACTCAAATATTAACCAAACCAAATGATAGATTTTTAGCTTCTGTTAATAGAAGTTTTACAAAGTGGCTTGACTACCTGCGATAAAAGACATTCATGGTTTTCCAAGGTAAATGTAATTGCTTATAAAAACAGCCTCAAATTGTGGTATTTAAAAAAAGTTTGATATTAGAGGAAATGCATGTTAAAAGACAATATTTGGAAAATGATATAATGCAACAAATTGGGTTTTTAAACCACCTAGTTTTCCGTAACATAAAAATAAATCCTGTCTACTCACTCCAAAAGTCCTGTCAGGATTTACTGTTAGAAAATGTTAACTTTCCTTATTGCTTACATTTTTCTGTAAATTCAATACATCTGAAATGTGTTCAGCTCTTTGATATATAGCAAATCAGTGTTCTTATGTTACAGGAGATTTTAAAACTGATTTTTCAACTTTTAAAAATTATTGATTTTGACACAAATCTATAAAAAATACATCTTCTTGCTTGCTTGGTTAGTACCACCATAAAGAAAAAAAAAAAAAAAAAAAGAGAGAGAGAGAGAGAAAAAAAAAGAAACCACACACACACACACACAACAAAAGCCCGAAGTGAGGTTATCCTCACAGAGATCCGGAGAGGGGAGTGCTCAGAGCAGGCACTGGGAGCAGTGTGATTAAAAAGCAATTTATACCATGTTGTCTTCACACTAATAACCATTCCATGTAAAAGCTCCCCAGGAATAAATGTGCTGTGGTAAAAAGTTGAGTCAATTTCACATTTTCAAAAACCAAACCCTGTATGTGTGTGTGTGTGTATACATGTATATATATAGAGAGAACATTTAGTTAATCCTGTGCAAAAGGAATGGTCTGCTCTGATGGAGAGCTTTTGAGTTGAGAAGATTGAGTTTTGCCTCATTGATCTTGGTCATTACTTAATTCTCTGTACTTCATTTGCCCTTTATGAAAATATGGAGAAATTAATCTTTCCTACTTATAATGTTGACCAATGATTTAGTACCATATCAGAAAATATTTTTTATATTTTCTGAAAATGCTATTAAATATACAGTATTGTTATACCATGAATGTAAAGAGTTATAATAAACCACTTAATATTAGCTTTCAGAGAAGAAAACCATAAAAGATCATTTGACTTAAATGTTACCCTCACATTAAAATATCAGCCTTTGTCTGAACCCAAAATAAAAGTCAATATGGAATCATCCTAAGGTTGTTAGACAGGGTGAGAAGAATATACTAATATTGCCTCATTTTCTTAATGAGTAGAACCCCTTTGGATAGTTCTTGAAACTCTTTGTGTCTCAGGTTCCTGTTCTGTAAAATTCAGGCACTGGGCAGATGATATTGAAGACCCAGTTTTAGAATTATATCTGTAGCATGAATTAAATTTGCTCCCATTTGAGAATATTTCACTTGACAGTTACTTAGATTATAAAACTGAATAATGGCCGGGTGCGGTGGCTCAAGCCTGTAATCCCAGCACTTTGGGAGGCCGAGACGGGTGGATCACGAGGTCAGGAGATCGAGACCATCCTGGCTA
>NW_012115167.1:2421588-2431588 GCF_000951035.1 Colobus angolensis palliatus
AAAAAAAAAAAAAAAAAAAAAAAAAAGAACTAAATTTTAAAAACGTGTGTAGGGGGCAGGGGAGAGGGTCAATAACATTATATAACAACAAAGAGGTAGAACATCTAAAACTGCCACATATTTCTGGTGGGAACTGTTAAACTCACTTTGAAAGCTGATGGGAATGTCAAAAGATTTTTAAAGATAACCACTTGTGGTTAAAAAATGTTAGTAACTTGATTTAATTGAAACTAGCCCCCCCCCCAAAAAAAGAGGGTGGTTACGAATTCTTAACACCAATTCTTGGTGAAGATGTGATACAATTGAAACTATCATACACATTGTTTGGAGTTTCTTATAAAGTTAAACACACACCTACCCCACGTCCAACAATGCCACTCCTAGATATTTACCAAAGAGAAATGAAAGCTTACATCCACAATAAAAGACTTGCATAGGAAAGCTGATACTGGTTTATTCATGATAGCCCCAAGCTGGAATCAATTCAAATGCCCATGAATAGAATAAGTAATTTTTGTATTTTCATGCAATGAAATAAATATTAACCAGTAATATAAAGGGAAAAAATACTGCAACAGCATGGAGAAAACTCAGTAAATGTTATGTTAAATGAATGAAACCTGATGTGATAACATATGGGTCATTACATGAAGTTGAAGAACAGGCAAAACTATGAGTGAAAGTTGATTAACTGGAAGGGAACATGAGAGAACATTCTTGAGGGACTGAAATAATCCATACCTGACTGGGGTGGTGGTTATACATTTGGAATGAATGGAATATACATTTATCAGAATAAATCAAATTATACTCTTAAGTCATTTGCATTTAATGTAAAATGTAAAATTTACCCCGATTTTTGAAAACGGGTGAGGGGATGCTTTATGGTAAGTGGAAAAGTTGACAGTGGGAGGATTAAAGGCCTACCTTATAGGAAACAATAGGATGTTAGTGGTTTATGGGCAGGAAAGTAGGTAGTATTTACAGCAATGATTGGAAGAGATGAATTCACTTAGTCCTGAAGTGGAAAGTGTTCTAAGTTTAGACAAAGAAGTAGTCTATAGTTATTTTACTCTGCCCTTTATGCTGATGGAAAACAAGCAGAAAAAGGAGAAAAAAAATCTCCTTCCTCATTCTTCATGATTTTAGAACTTCAGATAATATAAGTACCTCCTCAAATTTGGAAAATAGTAGACATTTCCTATTCTGAAAGACTAGGTTTGTTCTACATGGTTACTAGAAAGGCCCCCAAGTAGTGTAATACATTGTTTCACACCTAAAACTCAAGAAACACTTGCGGAATTTGCTAGACAAAATACAGTATGAGGGTTTGCATGCTAGGGGGCAGCTAGTGAGATACGTTGAAAACCTGGGACTAATCACTCACCCATTCCTCATGCATTTTTTGAGAATAGATACAGAGCCCTGGGTTTTAATTGTATGTAAAGCCAGTGTCCTTGAAAGTGAATGCTGATTAGCATAGCTCTACTAGGTTGCATGTTTTCTGAGCACCTGGGCTGCTGTCCATACGTGTGTTCCGTTATTATTAGGGTGGGAAGTGGGTGGGGAAGTTCATTTGTAATTCATGGGTCAGCTCAAACATGAACAGATTTTGACTCCAGGTGATGATTCATAATACATATTTCTTCCATTAATAATCAACCGGAATCTGATTTCATATAATGGAACTTCACAAAACACAAAATCATTTTGTATTGTCTTGATTAATCTGCTATAAATCAGGCTGAAAACTCCATTTTGATGTAGATTAAAAAATACCTTCCACAAGTCAACTTCAGACTAGTAAATTAATCGTTTATGTGAAGAGGAACCTTGATGATTTATAGACTTCCTTTGAAACACAGCATAGTATTTTAAAGGAATTACTTAAAAGAAAAAAAAACACTTCTGTAGAAAGAAAGATCTCATATAACTTCCTGGTAATATGTTACTTTTTCATTAAATTTGCTTTTTTTTTTTGGAATGGTTTTTGGCCCACTTGCTACAAGATTACATTTTAAACTGCCAACAAAATTATGTTTATCTTACAAAAGAAGTCTAACCAGTTTATTAAAAAGGCATCTAAACATAAAATCCCTGTCTTCAAATATTTGAAGGCCTGTCATGCAGAAGAGGGAGATTGTTTGAGTAGGAAAAACCTTCTAAATGGTAGAAGAGGAGCAGATTTCCAGGGAAATGAAAGAATTTGTAATATTTACAGAATGGAAGTAGTTGAGTCTCCTGAAATAGATGTTTATCATCAAAGGTTTCAAGACTCTGAGGTTAAATACCTCTCAGAAATGTGGCATAGAGAATTCTGCGGTATGTGAGAAATTGAACCACAGACCTCTACATTCCCAGCAACTCTAAGATTATACTTACATGGTAGACTTGAGTATTTTTTAAATGATACTTTCTTTAGAAACAGATATCTATAGAAAAGTGATTTCTAACATTGCCATAGAATGACCACACCACTTTTAGAAGGAAGAGTGGTTTATTATACTCCTTTCCTAAAACATGAAATTTTGGAAAAATTAGGTAATTCAGCCTTTCTTCAATTGCTCCAGGAACTTAGGATGTATCTCATGATCTACCCCAATTTTGTAAAATTCTCATTAATAATTTCTTCTTTTACTAGACCTGCAGTTCTTCAGATGTCATTCAGGTACCCTGGGAGTCCCTGAAACCATTTTAGGGTATCCTCATGGTCAAAACTGTTTTCATAATAGTACTAAGATATTATTTGCCTTTTTCTTTTCTTTTCTTTTTTTTTTTTTGAGACGGAGTCTCCCTCTGTTGCCCAGACTGGAGTGCAGTGGTGTGATCTCCGCCTGCAAGCTCCGCCTCCTGGGTTCACGCCATTCTCCTGCTTCAGCCTCAGGCGCCCGCCACTATGGCTGTAATTTTTTGTATTTTTAGTAGAGACAGGGTTTCACCGTATTTGCCTCTTTCATTCTTATTCTCCACAAGAGTACAGTGGAATTGTCTAGCAGTTACTTGATATACGTCATCATCACAGACTGTATATAGAAGCAGATATGAGAATACCACTGTCTTCTAATAAAGCAGACATTAAAGAGACATCAAAAAAATGATAAACAGTCCCTCTTTTGTCTTGGAAAATAGCTGCTTTTCATTAAAAGTGTTATTTATGTTTACATATGATGGGTTATTTATTAGTTTAGATGAGAAATACATTTTTTTAATTTCTTAGTTTTAATTTCTTTTTTTAATATATATATTCTGAGCCAAATGTAAGTGACTATGGCCTATGACACAACCCCAGAAGATCTCAAGAACATGTGCCCAAGGTGGTCGGGCTGTAGCTTGGTTTTATACATTTTAGGGCGACTGTACATTGGTTGTTTGGTCTGGAAATACATGACAACTCAAAGTGGGGTGCTTCCAGTTCATAGGTGGATTTAAAGATTTTCTGATTGGCAATTGGTGGAGAGTTTATCTAAAGACCTGGAATCAATAGAAGGGAGTGTCTGGGTTAAGAAAAAGAGTTGTGGAGACCAAGGTTCCTATTACGCAGATGAAGCCTCCAGGTAGCAGTCTTCAGAGAGAATTAATTTCAAATATGGTAAATGTCAATAGATATAGCCCACATAAATTATAACGAGGGTAAAATAGTTCTGAAATCAAAACATTTGATAACTGCTCTGGCAAGTCAACAACTCCTCCCAGTCGGGTACGGTGGCTCACATCTGTACTCCCAGCACTTTGGAAGGCCGAGGTGGGTGGATCACCTGAGGTAAGGAGTTCAAGACCAGCCTGTGCCACATGGGTGAAACCCCATCTCTACTAAAAATAAAATTAGCCAGGCGTGGTGGCAGGTGCCTGTGATCCTAGCTACTAGGGAGGCTGAGACCCAAGAATCACTTGAATCCAGGGAGCAGAGGTTGTAGTGAGCCAACATCATGCCATTGCATTTCAGCCTGGGTGAAATGAGAGTCTGAAAAAAAGCAAAAAAACAAAACAAAACAAAACAAAAAACAACAAAACCAACACTCCTCCCTTCTTATTACTTTTACCTATGAAACCTAGATATACATAAGATATATTCAATATCTCTTTGATCTGAGAATCTTGCAAATACTTGAAGAGAGTGTAATAATTTCCCTCTCTTAGTCTCCCTTCTGCAGACAAAGGGCCATCAGTTCCTTCAGTCACTAGATACAACATATGATTTTGAGTTCCCACACTATTTGATAGGTCTTTTTTGAATGTATTTCAGTGAGTGAAGTATCATCTTAAATATAGCACTCAGAATAGAGGAAAATATTGTAGGTCATACATTTAATAGTAGAGTGGGACCATTATCTTTATTATTGGAATTTTCCTGCTATTCATACTGCTAAAGATTGAATTAACATTTCTGGCAGCCATTATTATGATTTTCTGATACACATGGAGCTTACAGCTAAGATTCCCAAATGCTTTTCAGTCAAGCTACTACTTCTAGGCTACATTTTCGAGATCTTTAGTTTTTGTAATAATTCTCTTTTTATCCAACTGAAGATTTTACTCCCTATTAAATTGAATCTTATTTGATTTATCCTAATTATTGCAACATGCTGGGATATTTTCCATATCACCATTGTGCATCTGAAATGTTAGTCTTCTCAGCTTTGAGGCATCCAAATATTCAATAAATGTGGCATTTACATGTGAATCAAATCATTGATGCTGGACAAGGCCAAGGGAGGAGTTCTGTGGTCCATCACCATAAAACTTTTTTCATGGAGAAGATATTTTCCCTCTTCAGATCCATCATCACTTTCCTTAGAGGTGGTCTCTTTGTGTCCTGACTGAACTCACTCCTACGAGCCATAAAATTATTATTGATCTTCAGGAACTACTATCCTGTCACTTATCTTCACACCTACCCTGAACTTCACATTGCCCTCCATATGTTTACCTTTTTATATCAGAACACTACTGTTTGAAAGAAGGCAGGATCGAGTTGAATGGCTTTACTTTCTGTCATCAGTTGTTTTATACCTTCTTCACCAAGTAGACTTTCTACCACTTTTGTCTTTCTCTTGCTCTAGACATAGCTTTAGAAGACTTTGTGTTGTCATTAGGGTTTCTTGCAAACCTTCTCTGATTTTGGGCTTTCTATTCAAGTGACCCTGTTCGTTCTTGCTAGGGTACTCTCTTCACCGTTGGTGAGTTATTCCTCCTGAAACCTATTATACAAACCTTTACAGAAACTGCAGTTGTCAGGTTGCTCCCTGGGCTGCCACATGACCTGTTTGGATACTTCCTCTTCTTATTGTCAGAATTTTATTTTTGTGAGTCTCCCTCTTGTCATGAGCAGCTTTTGTTTTCATGAGTTTCTGGCCTGGGTTCTTGCTTATCTTTCTATGTAACACTTTGTGTCCACCTTTTCTAAAGTGTGTGGTGTCCATGTGGTTATGTTTAGCTTTTTCTTATTTTGTCTTCTTGAACCCTGAAATAACACAGTCATTTAAAAATATCTAAAGTTCAAAATCTTGTAAGTTTAAAAATTTTTATGACATTTAAATACCATATTTATTTTCAATTTTGTTTCTTACCAGCAAAAATACATTTATCTTGTTTCTGGGGTAGAATACAAATGTTTTGTTTTCATGGAATGTTTGATGTTAGTACAACTTGCCCCGTGTGGTAAATGGCCTATATGTATTTGTTGACACAATGCTAACTCCTTCAAATATACTTTATTTCAATTAGAAAGTATTTTATTAGTGTATCAATGTTCCTAGCTTTTACCTACCATGGTAAAATAAAAGTAAGAAAAATATGATTACGTCCTTGTTTTCAAATAATTTATTGAGTACCTATGAAGAAAAGGCAGAGTAGCAAAACAAACAAACAAACAATAAAATAATCAGGTGACAATATATCAGTTTGTTTAGCTGTTCATTTAACAATGACTTATTGAACATCTACTATATACCAGTTTCTTCAATAGGCACCTGACACACATATATGTAAGGTATAGGCCATGTCATTAAGGAATACCAATCCAATGGGGGTGGGGAATTCATATGATAATAATACAGTATGGTGAAAGCTAAGAGACATACACACATGAGAGACTGTGGGAACCCAAGGAAAAGGAAACCAGTGAGGCTCATACACCTCAACTCCACAGAAGAGGAGCAGGAATTTTAATCATGAATTGGTTTTTACTAGGCAGCAAGATGAAAAGCAGATTTCTTCAGAGAAGGGAACAAAGCACGCAAATGGGAAAAAAAAAGAAACTGGGCCATTTGACATGGTTGAGTGTTTGCTTTGTATATTTGGGGGCAAGGGCTGGAAGTGAGTGATAAAAAGCAGCAATTTGAAATTTAGTGTTTAAACCAGTAGTTTTCTAATTGTGCTCTCTGAAATCCCTTAGGAGCAATGGGATGGGAGCAGTGAAAATAAGAAAGCTGATCTGCTGGGCTCTGGGCTTCTCACCACGATTTTCACCAGGACAGCTTCTCCTTTGTTTGTTTTATCTACTGGGCTTTTTAGTCAAGTTTTCTTGAAATAATTGTTTTAGAGCATTTTTGAAAAATGAAGCCCATTGCAATAGACAAAGGGGATGTCCTAATAGAGTTTAAACAGGGGGCCAAGATATTCATCCCAGGGGTGGTATAAAGGACAGATGGAAAGCAGGAAGACTAGTTAGATGGCCATTGTATTTACATGTTCATTCTTTCAAAATGTATTTATTGCACACTGACCACAAGCCAGGTTAGAGTCTGGAAGTACAGAGAAAGCTTTGTGTCTGACAACTTGATCATTGGAGAAAGATTTGAAGTAGTTCTTGAATGATGTGTAGAAGATAAAGAAGGCTGAGCCTTTTACTTGCTTTTATTCTACTTGTAATTTTTCATTTTGATGAAACTTCAAACTTACAAAAAGTTGCATTTTATCTACTTTAAAAATAACGAAATCCTGCAGAACATACAGAAACACAGAAACGTTCATAGCTATATTTATTTTTCTATATTGTTATAATGTATATAACATTTAATGAATACATTTCTTCAAATATATTTCTATTTTATAATGATAGAGATAAAAATAACCACTATATTGAATTTTCAAGTAATCCATGCTGTGGACTTTGAGAGCCTGAATTCTCAAGGATAAAATGACTCTCTTTTTTCACTAAGATAAACATAACTCCCTCTCAGTCACTGTACCTTACCATTAATGCTGAAGCGAAGGCCTAACCTGGGGCTGTGCCCTGCTTCGTGGTCCAGGTGGACAGGGAGCCCAGATGAACGTTCAAGTGCTTCTAGGACATGCATAGTCTGCTCTGTTGGGCTCTGTGTCGGGTTATAAGACAGAGCACGTCTTGAAGAGTGTCATACTATTACACTTTTGAAAGAATTGAAAGAAAACCTGTAAGGCCAATTGAACAATTAGAGTTGTATCTTGAGGATGGAGAGTCCTGTGTGGTTTACTACGTGCCAGGCTATACGTTCATCCCATTTCTCATATTGTTTCATTTAATTTTCAGAGCAAAAGGATAAAGGAAGAACTATTATTATTCTCATTTCATAAGTGGCAAATTTTCTATGCTGCAGCTCAGAGTTGCTCCATAACTTTCCAAAGACCATAGATAGTGTGTGGCAGAGCTGAAATTCAACTCGGGTGTGATTGGGTTGCACTCCAAAGACCAAGCTCTTATGTAGTATTGTCCCTGATGTTTCAAACCCTTGCTCAGAACAGAGATTTGGTCAGAAACTCTTCTGGGAGAGGCCTGTGGGTACTTGACAGCTTCAGGCAGTCATCTCAGCTTCCGGCTCTCACAGCCCTGTCCCCTGGGCCTGCCTGTGATCACCGCTCTATTGGCAAGGAATTGTGTGCTGCTGATAGTAAGAGATGGGAAAGTCTGTGGCTTAAAAATTTAGAAGGTTTTCTGTCATGTGAAGGAAGAGGGTAGTACAGGGCAGACAAACCGACTTCCTGGGCTCATCTGGAGCCTGAGTTCTTTTTATGTGGATGTTCTACCATCTTTAATACCAGTAGGTAGAAAGGTGGTGACTGAATCTCCAGCTGCTATAGCCAGGCAGGAAGAAAGAAAAGGGGAAGCAGGAGAGTCTCCAAGTGTCTGTCAAATCACTAAAGGGCCTTCTTTGTTAACTTCTCATTGGCCAAAACAAAGTCACATAATCACATCTAGATGCAGAGGAGGCTGGGAAATAAAAGCTTTTAGCTGAGCACATTGCCTCTCTAAACAAATGCAAGGTTATTACGACAACAGAAGAGGAGAATGAATATTGGATGGGCAACGAATCCTCCCTGACACATTTTCTTAGCCTGAGGTTTACCCAGTTTATTTCTAGGTTCAAAGGCTGTCCACTGAAACCTGTGCTGGGTCTCTACTCTGGCTTAAGTGCTGAATGCTGACTTAGTGAATTATTACATGTTTTGTAGTGTTGTTTATGGAATCAACAACCATTCTCTTTAATTCTGGATCTAAAGAGCTGGAACCTACTTAGGAATATTGTCTTCTAAATCTTCTTTGAATCTTTGAACACATGGCTATTGTGGAACAGAGACAGCACTTGTCTCCCTTATACCAGTTAAGAATCTGAGGCCAAAGAGACCACAACCTTTATTCAGAGTTGATGCAAGGTACTGCTATCTCTCACATTCAGACTAGTGACTTGTGTGTGTGTGTGTGTGTGTGTGTGTGTGTATCATTTTTTAATGCTTTCAAGTCATTCGGTCAAAAGCAAGGTTTCTCAAGGGTAGAGGAAGGACTGGGACTTTCATGCATGTTGAGAAAAATTATCAAGAAAAAAAAAAGGAAGCACCCTAAAATAGGACCCCTGAATTGTAATGTTTCCAATGTTACATTTGAAAATGTACATTTTAAATGTTTACAAGTAAACATTAACATTTTACAGTCACTTCTTTTATCTCCAACGCATACATACCAAACCCCCTTAACAATCCCATAATACTATATCTTTGTGCAAAATAGAATCTTAGCATTTGTTTAGAACATTAAATACTAAGGTCAGTGTATCAGGATAGAGTAAAGTATGCTGCAGCCACAACCCCCAGTGTCAGTGGTTTTACGCAAACAAAATGTATTGTTTTTCCCTCCTGAAAAGTCCACTGCAGATTTAGATGATTCTCCAGGGAGTACCAGGGATTAAGCAGCCTAGGCTGATTAAGGCTTCACTTTTCCACATTTTTGTCACTGCCAGGAACTCACAGCCTCTGTCTACTAGGCAAGAGTGGAAGGATACAGGAGAATCCAGAAGATATGTTAGGTTACTTTTCATCTTTTAGATCAAGTCAGAAAGCCTTGCTTGTAACTGCAAGAGAGTTGAGAAGTGAATTTTCTCAGTTCCCAGAAGAAGAAAGAATATGAACACTACCATTGCCCACTAATGGGAGAAATTTTTAAAGTGGCATAATGAATATCATCTTTCAATCCTGCCAATGTTTCTCTCTGACTGCATGTATGATGTTGGCTGAAATTTGAGGTCCTTGTAAACATGAGGTCAAGGCCAAATAACCCTATATTCCTCTTGCCAAGTCTGTCCATGGTGTACCAAGACAAAGTGTAGGAGGTCCCGGAATACCATCAAATAGCAACAATCAACATGCCTTGTAAATACGAGTTTCTGAAACTGGTATGTCAGTTGTCAAGCACACACTTAGTATGTAATTTTGAATAAATTTTGGATGGAGGAGTAACTCATTCTTGGAAACCTCCTTCAAGTTCAGACGCCTAATTGAATATTATTCTCGTAACTTATCTTGGACATCTAGTCTGTATTCATCTTTTAACAGTGTCCAGTTGAAATTTCATATAAATTTCGAAAGCAGAAAATACGTCTGCACTCTTTGGGCTGAATCTTTCTTCAGGATACTTCCAAGCAGGTTCTCTAACAAAAGAGAAGGATAAAAACCCTCACCTAATAAGAGGGATGGGGTTTCTTGTGAGTTACTGTGATCATAGAGGGTACCTAACAATTTCCTAGTCCCC
>NW_012115167.1:2434088-2463923 GCF_000951035.1 Colobus angolensis palliatus
TTGGGATAATATTTTTTCAACAATATTTTTAGTTTTTATAAAATTGACACGGTATACTTGGAAACTTTGCCAAATGTAGCTCTCTAAAATAGAGAGCTCATAAGGGAAATAAACTAACATTTAAAGGTATAGAACACACCCTGGGCAAATTTTTTAGGTAATCCAGATGAATGATGCCTGTCATGAACTATTTTTCTCTCTCAATCTTTCTCCCTTCCTTTTCCTTTCTCTTTATTTCTCTCTGTCTCTCTCGCTCTCTCTCACACACACATACATGCTAACACATATATGATGCAAAAACTTCAGATTATGTTTTTATAGAAGTCTTTTAAATTTAGGGACACAAAGTTTTTGTTTTCTTCTTTTAAATAATGATTTTGTAAGGATGGGAATAACCAGATGCTTCCCTTCTGGATATTAGTAATAGTGTAGTAAGTAAATAACTACAAGAAAAACTCTAACTGAGTCTCATGTATAAACTTGCATTGTCACCTGAATTCTATAGTGGAAGGGAGAAGGCTATGATTCATTTTGTTATGCAGTTTTTAAAATGAAGGGAAGTGTTTTACTCAATGGGAGTTTCTTAGCAGGCGGATTTTCCAGGTAATATAAGATGTCCAAGAAATAGCCACTCCTAATCAATGTAGTCATAGGGAAATAATAGTAGTAAGCGAAACCCAGCAATAAAGTGATATTATGTGTCATCCAAACTCCTGGTGAGGAAAAGATTTTATGGATTGAGAAAATTCTAACCTCTTCCAGATAAATGGAAGCAGGCATGATTTTAGAGTGATAGCAGATGTTGCCATTGTTTGTAAATATCCCTGTGCTTGTGAAATATTGAGACATTTCAAGCCTGGATCTTAGAGGAAATTTTATTGGTTTTGCTCAGATATACTTGGGGGAGTTTCATCAGTTAGTTGAAGTTGTGCAATTGATTGTGCTGATATCAGAATTGAAATGAGATATTAAAACAAGGTAAGCTTAAAATTCTTGTCACTGACATTCTTGCAGATGATTTTGAAGTATGTCTGAGGTTCTGTTTTGCATGGAAACACTGTGGTTTATTCAGATTGCTCAAATTTGGTTAATTCATTGGTTTAATAAATATTGAAGGGGCCAATACTTTCACGATACATTCTATAGCATCTGCATACACCATTAAATAGGAGATGGCATTCCTTGGATGTCAATTCAATAATTTAATATTGTTTATAAATAATGTTATTCTAAGAGTTGTACAATATCCATTTGCTACACGTTGGCATTTTGACCGTAACGCTTTTTTCAAAAGTGATATAAATGTAGTAGCTTTCCAGTATTAAACAGCGTGCCAGTATTTTTGAATTATTATAATCACTTAAATGAGGAAGCCAATGAATGAAAATGATTACCTAAGAGAACAAAGATCTTATTTATTTATTGGAACTAAGCTCCTATGAGATAGGCATATGAGCTCCAGAAGCTCCCTTCATGAAAACAAATTGCAGCAGTAATCCATTAACAGTTTTTTTGTTTTTTTTTTGTTGTTTTTTTCTAACACTTCTCAGTGCATTGAAAACATCATTTGATTTTACACTACTGGGAGCTGCTAAATACACTTATTACTATGGGATTATTTTGCAAAAAAATAAAAAATAAAAAGGGGGATTTTTAAGGTGACCAAATATCAGATAGATTTATCTAGAGTCTTATATATAGGTATTTCTGTGTATTTGTGACCTGTGTGTCTGCATAGATGCAAGTTGTGCATACAGACACACACATATGCACATACACACACACACACACACCTGAGACTGATTAAAGTTAGAAGTGCAGTCATGTGCTTCTATTTTTCACTTTAATGAGCACTCAGATGTAAGTGAAAAATTAAAAGGTGGTTGGTTATATTTAGCTGTAGCTATACACTCAATATATGTTGCACACAGTAGGAAATGAACATAAAACCGGTGAAAAAGCCTCAACATTGCAGCTATATGCATTAATTAAAAGAAGTTTGTTAAACTAAATTTGAAAAAAAACTTCTTTAATTGTGTTTACCCAAAAGCCTTTTCTTCCTAATTTAAATAGCATAAACATCTGGACTAAAGCAATATTAGAATCATGGCAGTAGTCAAGCAAATCTTGTGGAAAATAATGAAATTAGATCCCTGGTGTTGTGACAGAGTAAGGGCAGGATACATCAGTTCGATGTTAATAAAATTTCCATGAATGACTGAATACAATTAAGAAATTGTCAGTTGCGGCAATGAACTTTTGTAGCTCATAGATGTTTGCATCATTTGATTATGCTGGCAATTTAAAATTGTTTGTTAGTGTCTGTGTTGGGATATTAATTATGACCTTTATTACAGCCCACAATTAGACTAGTCATACAGCAACAAGCAAACTGTGTGGTGATACTGAAAGATCTGAACTATTTACAAAGGGGTCTGTTGGGTTTGGAGCCACCAGTGCCCTTTCAAACTGGAAATGATTTTTATAAGATGCAGTAGTTGAGAAACCAGAACAACTGGGATGAGTAAGCCCTTTAATACAAGGATTTCTTTTTAATAGTGTTTTAACAGTTTTAATTGCTAACAACATCTGTAAAACTGGAAAAAAGCATTTTTAACTGTGACTCTAAGATAAGCTTTCCCTGTTCAGGAAGAGAAAACAATTATTCATTGGTTAATTAGCTGTAAACAACTTTTAAAAGACACATCCATTATATATGTAATTATTTGAAAAAAAGGCTTTAATGTTATTTGTACTAATGCATAATTATTAGTGCTTGCTACATGGATTAACAGGACTTAGATGACCACTATTATTGCGGAGTAGCACAGTGAAGAGATGAGATTAGCATCAGGAAGGAATGTGTTAATGGTGAATCAGATAGGAATTTTTTGTTTTTGCTTTGTTTTTTCTTTTTTGCTCCCCATAGTAGAGGTCATGTGGAGTCACATTACATTTTCAGAAACAATGTGTTTCAACCTCAAGTAATAGTACTTTTTAGTCTTTGTTTTTATGACACATAACATATCTCACTAGACAAGTTTTTCTCCTAGAGTTATAATATTGCTATGATTTATTATTTATTCATTTATTTGTTTATTTACTTATTTTTACCTTTAAGAGCTTTAAAAAATCAACACTAAGTTATATTTCAAACTTGTGGTTATTAAAAGGAAAGTAGTTACCAGTAAAACCATGAGCTATTTAGTCTCACTTGTGCTTATTGCAGCCACTGTATTATATTTATTAGATCATGTACCATGTTCCCTGTGGCATGTTTGCTATTTCACAACCATTGGTAGAAATTAAGTACAATAAAAATAGTTTGGTCTAATGTTTGAATTTCAGTAGATGAAGTTCATTGTTGACCTGCTTCTAGTGTTCAGTGATTTGGTTGAAACAGAATAACTTGGATGTGTCGAAGTAGCTTGGGTATTAGCTTTTCTCCTCCCTGCCCCCTACATTTTGTTTAGCTTCCTCTTCCCATTACATTTAATTGGCTACCTGATACCATTATTACAGACTCAAAGTTGTGCATTTCATGCTGCAGTGGTGTTGATAAAGATATTGCATAGCCTGGGGCAAACCCAGGGCTTTTGTCCTTTTTACTACTGTATATTATAATTAACTCGTCTTAGGTGGGCCAAAGGGTTGTCATGGGCTTTCTTACCACAACAGCCTGGATTTGATTCCACTCAAGAGCCCCGCTCCCTCACCCCCTAACCCACTAGCCTTTTTTTTTTTTTTTTTTTTTTTTTTTTTTAAGAAAGAAATGAAGTTCTGGAGCTTTGGTTTCAGGATTTGCAAACCTGTTTCCCAGGGTGCCAGTTAAAATCCCAGTGGTGGTGACTCATCTCCTTTATCTCTCCTTAAGGCCACTGTGAGATGAGACCTTGCCTGGAGCACTGTGTAGACACAAAAACTATTGCATATTCCCAATAAGCTAGGCTTTCCTCCGAAGTCCTTGATCAAGTTTTCTACTCCAAACTGAGAATGTTAGTGTCTTCTTGAGTCACTCCAGCCTCTATTAGAGAGCAATAATATTTTGAGTTGGAAAATTTTTGTAGCATTTGGTATGAGCTCGCCATCTCTAAGCAATGCAGTTTTTGTCTTGAGTGACAGTGATGGGGTGGGGGGCAAGCCTGCTTGGGCTATCACATTGGCTCAAGTAGCTAAGCTAAACTCATGCCTTCAGAGACTTTAAACGTGAATTATTCCAGTGTCTGTTGAGCTTTGAGTGGACTTGAGCACTAGTCAATCTGCTGAATTATCAGATCCCTCCCCTCCATTTCTCCCCCATCTTTGTCATGTGTTCTCAATATTTGAAGGAGGGAAAAGTGTCAGGAAAATTTACCTATACAGCCCATTCATTTATTAAATATTAAAATTCCAAATTCAAACACAGCCATGGCCTTTGGCACACAGGGAGTTCTAAATGAATGCTGTAGCGCTGTTATTTTTGTTAGTTGACAGGGAAATTATTACATTTTTAAGGATTTGTGAATTTAAGCATAGATGATTACTTTGAACGTTGAGGTTTTGCAAATGGGAAGCCTTGTTGCTCAATTTACTAATTTATTTTGTGATCTGTGACTAAACTGAGTAAAAATGCAAATAGTACGAGGCCCTTTCCGTTTTATCACCGGATCAGTTTACTGATGGGAGGATCAGAGTCACTAAACACTCCGACACTCTTGTGATTCCTAAGTAGTTGGGCATTAAAAGCAGCTAAAGTGAAGACTAGGAAGATTGCGGTGGTTCACATAGGGAGGTTTAAATGAAATCTAGTTATTTATTTTAGGTTTAAAATGAAGAGTCTCCAGCTCAGGTTTATTGGCCATTGTGACGGTACAAACAGGTCTCTTCCCCATCACATTCAACAATAAACTGCATTGCTGGGAGATGGCAAACTCATGCAAAAAGGAAAGCACTTGGAAAAGCTGAGTGAATAATGCTGCAAGCTTAAAGAGACCCTGTTAAATGTCTTTGTATGTTATTTGTATACAATTTCTGATTCTTAAAAACTGAAAATTATATTTTTGATTATTTTTCTTCTTTTGCATTTTTCTAGTGATAAGTTTCCTTTAATATTATAATATTAAAAATAATTCAAGAGAATGTATTTTTTCATATTATATATGAAAATCAAGTTAGGTCATCAAGGGAACACTAACGAGGGGCCCTGTTGTGGTACAGTGCATTGCTATATATGTTTAGAAATATTAGGGATCAAATGAAACCCTGCTATGATTTAATCAGCCTTTAACATGTAATTTATTCTGAAAATCCAGTAGAGAAACTATGAAATTCCTCTACATAGTAGCCGTTCATAGATTGAAATACCTTTTGGTAGAGAGAATGGAAAACGTGTTCCCAAATGGGAAACATAATCCCCAATGCGATCCACAACCCATATTCAACATCTCAACACTTTGTAATATGAAAAGATCTGATATGGCATATAAGTTGATTTGTTTAGCATTGTCTCTTTCAAATGTCTCTTCTTTTTTTTTCATTATACTCTAAGTTCAAATGTCTCTTCTTTAGAAATTATTGAATCAGACTAAGTGATGTAGCTCATTTGTGAACAGGGAATGGGTTGCAGGAAGCGTACACATGCATTCTTCAATCCCTTACCCAAAACCCCTGAGACAGAGATGTGTTTAGAAATTTTCTTTTAGAAAGGTACTATGGTGCATATACTGCAGATTATGCAATATCTCCAGCTGGGTCTGGGGCAGCACCCTATAATCAAACACATTCATGTTTCTGCATTGCAGTGTATGAATATTCACATTGAGTGGGATAAATAAAGATTCGAAATAATCTTGAAATTAGTTCAGGTCTGGTTTTGCTGCCACATGAGTTATGAAAAGCCTTTCAGAGCTTTTTGTTTTCACAGTTGCAGATGGAAGATTGTGGACCAGTATTTCTATACTCAAGAGACCCCTCTGGTTACCTTTGGTGTCATAGGTTTTCATTTTTATTTCAGTCAGGTCATAATATGTTGCTTTAATCAAACAAGCGAGTAGGGACAAATATGGCAAGAAACTTACGGGTCGACCAATTTTTTTTTAAGTCACCAAATATTTATTGATTAACAAATATGAGCCAGGCACAGTGCTGGGCACTCAGGGGGATATAGAAGAAGTGGAATCATGGTCTCTGCCCTGATAGAATTTATAATGAAATTAGACACATGAAACTTTCTCTGTCTCTCTCCCTCTCATACACACACACACACACACACACACACACAGACACACACACCCCCCTGCAGAATAATACCAAACATATATGAATAAATGCCAAATTGAGTGTTCCAAAGAATACATGCTTTAAGTCAGCAATGGCAAATAGGTTTCAAATCACCTGCCAAATCCTATCGATTGGCAGTGGCTGCTTCTGGCGCTAATATCGATGCTTCTAGCTAAGCCTGAGATTAGCTGCAAGAGTCTCCTTATTGATTATCAATGTATGGCTTGGTGGCAGGAGAGTGGAATGATGACAGGCCTAATATTTGGATCTCTCCAGATCTAGGTAGTCAAAGTCTAGGAAGAATTTTTTTTTTGAAGGCGAATAATAACTGCTGTTGTAATTTATTATTATTCTTTAACTATTCTTTGTCCATTAAAAAAAAAAATTACCCTTGGGAGTTAGTTATTTTCAAAAGTTTAAGAGCATATTCATGGAATTACCACCTGTGTTTATAATTTTAACATCCTTTAAATAATTATAGCATCTTTTTGGGGTGCACAATTCTGATGCTGTAAGTTTAGGTGAGTATGGGACGATAAAATTTAATGTAACAAGCTAGATGATAATCATGTGGATTAGTAGTTGAGAATTTCTTCAGCTTAACTTTTTTGTTTATTCATTTTGTTCTGTTTTATATGTTATGTCTTATACAATATGAGTTATAAAATGTAGCTATGCTAATTAGATGTGAACCTTTCTTCCAAGAAACAATAATCCACTTTAGGGCTGTTACCCTAAGCCTTGTCTTCTTTTGTTTCCTTTCATTATTTCAGGAGCCCTGTTTGCACTTGGTGCATTGTAATGGGAAGTCTTTATGATCTTGTTGCTTACATTCTTTGGCTCCTCAGTCCACCTTCTGAAATGTTTAATTATGATGAATGTGGGATGTTGGAAAAGGCCTCATTCCCATGTGATCGTTATGAAATATATATACTATATATATAAATGTGGCAAACATTCATTAATAGCAAAGATGTAACACTCCATGTAGCTTTCCTCTGTCACCTCAAGCATTCTCATATGACCTAATCACAGAAAAACATGTCAGATTTCTCCTTTACTCTAGAGTTTGACCTCTTCCCATAAGAATTGGGTTTTGACATAAGCTTTCTCCAGTCCTGACTGTAATATCTTGAAATCTTATTTGAGAGATTTTTTTCCTTGAAACTGTATTCTCAGATTTGAAAGGAAAAAATTCTTTTAGTCTTGTAAATTTTTACATATTTCCCAGGTCCATGGTAAATTCTGTGGTGATGTAATTTTATGTCATTAACAAATACTGAGCTGAATATTTTTAAATGAATTCTGAAAAGTTCAAAGTTCCCTGCTGCTCGTGTGAAAGGTTAGGCCATCACGTTTAAAATAAGAAAAAATGGAATAATAGGGGAGCCACAGGCATCTTTTATTTCTCTATCTTGGGGAAGCAGCAGCAGGGATCAAACAGTTTAACTATGACAGTGCCCTCCTAACCTGCCATGTACCTCCTTGGGCATGAGAATGGACAATCCAAGGGACCCGAAAATGTGCTCATCCAGACTCTTTGAACATCAAACTGGGCAATCATATTTATAATCAGGGGAAGCTAATTCATGGCTGGCCACAGAATGGCATGCAGGCAACCAAATGAAATGGATTATAAAATTTGATTGATAAAACAAATGAAAGTTAAACTGTCCCCTAGTACATTTAATTCTGAACTGGGAAACAGTGATCAGGTAGTGTAGAATAATAATTTATTTTTGCTAAAAAATAGAATATTGACTCATACACAAGAGTTTTAGAATAGAAAAATTATCATTTTCAACCAGATATCAGCTAACAAATAGGCTTTATAATCAATGCAATACACATTTATGCTAAAGATATTAAATATTAATGTATAATATTTTAAAATTCATCTTAATTGATGAGGCTGGTAGATATGGATAAAGGAAATAATACATAATTATGTTACTTGTTCTAAAAATAATAATAAAAATAAAATGCATTTTAAATTATTTCAACTTTGAATTTATTTGAAACTCATTAAAAAATGATATAATTATAAACATATGCAGATACCACTTCTATAAGGTAAACACAAGGAATGTAATGGAAAGAATAGTATAAAGAATATATCACATAAAACAAAAAGTTGAATGTAAGTATATAACTTGGTTTAAGGTATGTTTGTTTCCCCCCTAGATTCATATAGAATCTAAAAACTGGCTCATGAATCTCAAATGAAATAATTTGACTGAACAGTACAATCTGTTAATGCATTGCATGTTAATATATTTTCCTTATATTGAGGTGTGTGTGGTTTTATCAAGTGTATTGACTGTTTCAGACATGTTTGATGGTGCTAATGAGCACACTTTCACAATGTTTTGTGTGGAGCTGTCAAATTAGAACATTTTTGACATCTACTCATACATCTAAATGTGTCAGTGGTCTGTAGTAGCCTCACATGTGTATTAACATTGATAAAGTGCCTGAGACAGCCATAAGGATGTACTTGTACATCCCCAACTACAGGGAGTGTCACTTACCAAGGACCCCAGCTGCTGTGCTCTGAAATCTACTTCAGAGTTTGTGCCAAGGTCTTGCCTCCCACAGGCGTTAGCCAATCACTGAGCTTTGCTACGCACTGAGTCAGTCCTGTTGCTGGGACCCTTGGCTCTCTTCTGGCCAAGGACTCCTCTGTGCTTACTGAGCAGTCTGGGAAGCTTCTACCCAACCCTCCTTCCTTCATATTCAAGCTGCACCATGGTCTGAGGATTATCCTAGCCTCTTCTGTAATCCTATCTTGGCATCTGCTTTCCAAAATACCCAGACTAACACAATGCATTTTGTTTATTCTTATTCTTTTTGGAATTTAATTATTTGTCAACTTCATTTTTGTCAACTTCAACAGACTGTAAGTTGCAAGGCTCTCAATAAATGTTTAATGAATTCATGAATAGATGGAAGGCCTTTTGAAATCTAGCAAGAATCATGGATGGTAAAACTCAATTATGATATGCTTTTGTCAACTGTATGCTCCCAATTTTACTTAATCTCTATCTCAAATTCTTTTGATACTTTTGGTTTTAATAGTTTCCAAAAATGATTACTGTTTGTGATTACTAAGGGTAGGCCTAGGGCCATATTATTGTATTTTGGTTGTTGACTGATTATTCATTTATAACCATACATATGTGTGCAACACCTGTGGCCACTACTGGCTGGGAGAAACAGAGGAGAACAAAGATGTATAAACATGGTGCTTTCTGTCAGGATGCTTACTATCTCACTTGACCAGAAACAAAACAAGCAAATAATTAACACCAATATGTGAAATGATTTGAGACAAAGAATCTTTTTCACACATAGCCAAGGGAACTCACAGACAAATGGTCCAGTTACAGGCAGAGACCATATGGTTAGGTTTCACAACTTTCTCAATAAAATGAAACCCTACTACCTGCTTACTTGGTTGTCCATGATTGTGGATTTCTAGATAGCAATGTAGAATACTTGTACCCTGATTAGTGAGTGCAGTCTCAGTCACTGGCTATCTACCCTTGCTATTCAGAGTTTTGTCTGATGACTAAAGCAGCATTAGCATCACCTGGAAGCTTCCTGCGAATGCAGAATCTCAGACCTAACCCTACACCTACTCAATCAGCATCTTCAACAAGTGATTCATATGTACATTAATGTTAGAAAAGAAATGCCTTGGAGTCTAACACTTAGACTACTGATGATTATGTTGCTAGGATGAGACTCAGACCATGGAGGTTCACAAATTACTAGGAATCTCACCTAGAGTGGCAAGATTCTCAACTAAGCATTGGATCTCACACTGATGAAGCAACACTGCATCATTAACTCTTTATAAAAATCTGTTTGTTTATTTTCTCTATCCTGCACTGTTACCAAAAAGTCTCAAGGTGGCTTATAAGGTATATGTAATAAAATATGAATAATAGTTGGAAATACATGTGAAGAGAAAATATGAATAAGGAACAGAAGCCATGGAAGAGGAAGATACACAAAACTCATGCAAAGAGGTCTAGTATCTGTGTTTTATTTTGCTTTAAGAAGGTTGAGGACCATGTCCATTACCTTAGTGAAGGCCACCTGTATAATATCCCTTATGAGTCTGCCTTCCAAAATTTAGTGACAGGAAAATCTTTGTCTAATTTGAAGAACTGCTGTGCTTCCTTCTTAATGATAATAATGCTTTTATGAATTACTGTGTTTCTCTCCCTGACTTCCAGAAAGCACAGGGCCAAATTTTATGGCAATCATGAAAACGATTTTAACCTTCACAAGTGGAATATTTTCCTTTTCTTTCCTTGAATACTTAAAATAATTTAGTTGTATTATCCATATGATTCATATTACAGCCCAGTTTAATTCACTTTTAGAATAATTTTTTTAATCAACATATAATCAACACATTTTGTTTCATTCTGAGTATTGTTGAAAAGGATGACCTTTCACGTACCAATAACAAGAATGAGTTATTTATTTTTAACAAAACTGATTCAGCTAGTTTGAGTATTTTGGGCAAATCTAACACAGGGTTAATTCTGACAGAAGGTAAATTAAAAAAGAATTATGATATTGAAAACTACACCTAAAGGAAAGAGCGGAGCGACTATGAAATTGAACAAATTCAGATCTTATGTCACTGTGTACAATGCTTCCCTAGAATCAGTCTCTTTGTATCAACTTCTCTACTGTGCTGATGTCTAACCCTCAGAAGTGAGACAGTTGAGTCTGCTATTTTCACCGTAGAAAAAGACACATCCGCCAAGACTGTAGTCCTGCAAAGTTTGCTCTTCTGCAAAAAGATGTGTTCTTGTGGATAGCCATAGCATGGCCTTGGGAAGATGGAGTTAGGCTATCTACTAGCATGTCTTCAGTGCACCCAGATGCTGTCACACTCACCTCAATACATTGCCATTAAAGTTCCATCCGCTTAAGTCTTTGGGTCTTGGTTAAATTTAGGTAGTTTTAGCAACACCATTTTAAAAAACTATTTTCCTTCATTTACTCTTTGGATGAATAAAATGTTTGTGATAGATTTCGATGTGTAGAGATGGGAGAAAGGCTGAGTATGAAGCCTTTGGAGGGAAAAAAGGAAAAAACATGAAAGAGATGATGATGGAAAACAGGAGGAGGAGGAGAAACTAGAATTTTCTCATTTATTAATTTCTGCCCCTTCAGTTCAAAAATGGTGAGCAGGTTCAATTAATTACTTAATTAATTGGTTATAGAGTATTTGTCAGACAGAGTCTTAACAGTCTCAATACAAACCGACTTGCGCTATATCCATGTATTTTCCTGCTCACTTCTGTGAGTTAAGTTCTGTGAGTCAGCCTTAATTTTAGATTTTCTTACTTGTAGCAATTGTATTAAACATTAATGTAATTGAAACTATCTTTTTAAACTCTGTGGGAAATTCAGTTTTGTAGTCCAAAGTATTTGCCCTTAAGAATATTGATTCTAAAATATAACATATATCAAGACTTTAAGACTTTATGATCACATGAATCATCTATGAAAGAGACATATAGCCTTTTCCTTTATGATTTTTATGTGAATGAGTATTAGTGTGTATATATATAGTAAATGTTGAGTAATTTGGCTTTATTTTTCTATTACATTATAATGATCGTTTTAATTATAGAATTTTAATTAAATTTGGCAGTATTTTACTAAAATTCTTTAACAGAGAACTTTTTGCATGTTCTGTCATATTGTTTTCTTGAAAGTTGTAAGTAAAACTATAGGCCAAATCTATACAGAAGCCTCATCACTATTATTACTTCAGCTGTTAAATAGCATCTATTTTGTACTTGATGGCTGTCATCTGTAATTCTTGCTTTGTTATACCTTGAGCATTTTATAGTTTTCATTACATTTGTACTATTTACACCCTACCCTATCATTGCATTTTTTAAATGGTGAAATTAAGTAATATAATCTTTATTTAACTATGTCTTATTGGACCAGAGGTTCTCAGTCTAGGCTGAGAAACATCACGGGAGCTTTTAAAAATCCAATTGTCCCCGCCACACCCCTAATTAATTAAGTCAGAATCTCTGGGGTTTGGACCCAGGTATCAGAATTTTTTAAACCGCCCCAGCTGATTTCAACATGCAGCCAGGTTTGAGAAGCACAAGATAGGGCAATAAAGCACATCTGTTCTGAGCCACTCCTGTTGGCCCCAATAGATTCTGCAAAAGATTCCCTGCCTCAGGCTTCATGCCCATTTGGTTTGTTCCTGTCCTGCTTCCTAAATCAATTTCAAGCCAATAATATCTTGATACAGTACAGAAGATGTGCAAGTATTTTGTAGCAGGTTTTACCTAACAAAGTCATTGACTTACTACGATACGTCAAATTCCAAACTTTCAGTCTTTTCATAGGCATAAATAATTGTGTCCGACGTTCATTATAAATGCTATTTATGAAATAAGAAAGCACTCTGGGGCCTTAACCACTCAAATTGGATCTGCTATTCAAAAATCATGGATATGACCCACAGGTCAGGCATATGTACAGAAAAATATACATACACACATATATATGTGTTGTGCTTGTGTGTGTGTGTATATAAAATCTTTCCTTGAGTACAGAAGGATTATTTTTGGTGGCTGTTAGGAACCTCAAAATTGGAGGCAGGAGCCTGAACTTTCTCCCTTGCTCTGTGTCTGCCTCTGCCTGAAAATTCTGTCATTTTTATTGTATAGACAGTTAAAAATGTAAAATCAGGTGAGATTGATTTTTGTTCTCTCCACCGCCCACATTTTTTTTAAGTGCAGAAGCTCGAGATAAATATCCTTAAGTAAGAAAGTTTAAGTGCCTATTCTGACAGTTACAAATAATTTTATACAACAGTCAGACAGACAAATTGTGCCGATTGTCTGTATTTCTTTAAAAAAAAAAAAGAGGAGAGAGCGAGAGAGAAAGTCTGGCCTGGGGACTAGAGTAAATCACAAAAGTGATCTCAAGTGAACAGAGATAGATTTCTGGAATACGGTGTGCAATGAAACCACTGACCTCTTATACATGGGTTCATGTCTTTTTCTACAGAAACAGATGGGTAATAGCATAATGCCGAAATCATGCTCTACGTAATATGGACCTAGTGATTGCAGACCTGATTGCTTGCCATATGGTTGCTGAAGGGTTGAAGAGAAAATGGGATGATATGCAAACCCTTAAAAGCAACATTTTTATTGAATGGCCATTACATTAAAACCCAAACTCTGCAAATGAAGGCAAGAACTGTGGTGAATAATGATGAAATAACAAAGCAATAAAAACAGCAGCAGCATTGTATGTATTTTGTTTTCGATATGCAAACGAAGGGCAGACTTATTTTTGTCATTTTGCCTAACATTATTATGAACATTAAGGGGTAAGGTTTTGGCACATAAATGCCTTTAGGACAGAAATACTATGCGTGTAGGGCATTGCTACATTCACTAGGTCAGAGAGAGAAGATAATAATCACATGTCCCAGAGGAACTGAATTTGACTCAGAAGATACCTGCAGTCTGTGACTATCCCCCTGTGAAGTTCAGTCTATCAGCAAGAAGGTAGTAGTAAAAACCTGTTTGAGAGTCTAGTGTGATCATGCAAAATGAGGAAGCGTGTTTACTTTTTGCCTTTGAATTTCCTCGTGCAGATTTTGCTGCCACTTCATTGTTGGCAAACAGGTGTATCAGATAAGGCGGATGCCGTTTCCCAGAGTGTATTACAGTTTAGTTGAGCAGCTGTGATCTGTTTTGCTCTGAGTTTTGTTTTCAGCATGTTACTGGGAACAGATAGTTTTTTTTTCTTTAAAGAATTTTTTTATTAGCTTGCTTCAAATTTGCATACACTTCATTTCCTGTCTCTTTAATGAATGTCTTTCAATCATGCAAAATCATAAGAGTTTGTGCTCTCAGAAATGGAACTCAAATACATTAAACTAAACCTACTTACAGTGTGTGGAGGGTAATGAGGTGAGAGGTAAAAACTCAGTCCTTCAGTGAGAAGTCAGAAACGTCTTATCCACACTTAGTATATATTATTATGCTAACAAATCTATGGGGATTTGGGGACTTTATATTCCCTAGTGCCTACCTATGAAAGTTCATTTTTTTTTTTTTTTAAAGCACACATATGGCACCTTGCTATGAATTAACTTCCTTATTAAACTTTATGTATTTTTTTTTCAATTCCTAAATGTTAAACTGTGATTAGTGGGAAGTCTGTGCAGTTTGCTTTTATTTTCCTCACACCTTGTTTCTTCTGAACAGCTCCATTGCTTTAATTCATATTTCCAGAAGCAGAGACATCCCTTGAGAGTTTTTAATACTGACCAAATTCAAGTTGTCAGTATTAAATAGCTTGTACACATTGTGCCTGCCCATTGTTTATAAAAAGTTTATATGAAGCAAGAGACCGAATTTGGCTAATATGAGATTTGGGGATGTTCTTTAATTTACCTGAATTTTTATCAGTAATTGTAAAGGATAATGAAGAGTTCTTATGTTAAGTTGGAATGGGATAGTAATTTGCATTTTTAGCAAGTTTCCTGTTAATGTTGATGCTGTCAATCACCGGGATCACATTTTCAGAACCATTGTCTATGTTTCAGTGCCTGTGGTCAAGCAGAAACCTTAACACCATCAAATATTATTGATTTGAGCATAAAAGGAGTTTGGGAAGTCTTCGATTTATTTGATGGTTTTAAAATAATGGCTTGCACACTTAAGCCAGCTAGTGAAGCCACATTGAACAAAAACAAGAAACCTCTATTTAAAGATGGGTGAAGGTAGAGGAGGAAGACCACCTTATCCCTGATGAGATGTAACTTTTCATGTTTCATCACTGTTAAAAGCAATCAGCAAGGTCTGCATCCTCTAAAAATATTCATCACTTAGGTTTGGCGGCTGAGACCTGTGCACCTTTGAAATCCCATTTACTTTTGCTGGAAGAATAAGAATTTCTATAGCAGTGTTCAAAGAACCCCATCCACTTAAATGAATCCCAGAATTGTTAGGCATTTCATCAGCCTCATTGCTTTTATTACTTTCTGTGGCCTAAAGACATATGACAAGTGTAGTATAGTATTTAAGACATTTTATGTATGGCGAAAGAGTTTTTTTCCCCCCAGTGATGAGAAAAATTTTCTTCCTGCCTACAAAGCTGGTTTTTATACAGCTTGACTAGTGATATATCTCCTGTGTGGCAGAAATAAGTTTTGCATAACTTTTAAGCGCCCAGGCTGACCTATTTAACAGATACCCAGTGCTACATAATGTATTTAGGTCAAGTATTGCGTTTGAGCTTCTCATCACTCTTGTATTTGTCTTGCTTTCTGTGAAAACCTCAGGTATATCATACATACAAATATAGGCTGAGTGATGTCGCCTGACATCAAAATGTAATAAGCCTCTATATAACATAACTGTCGTATCACCCTGTTGTATCACTGGAGTTAAAAGGAATCTAAGATTTAAATGAAATATCTGCACTACTGGTTTTACTTTAAGGCATTCACAATGCTACTATTAAGTATTACTATGAGAACCTGAAAAGAATCAGTGGAGTTAAAATGCTTTTGAATGCCATTACTATTTGGAAAACTTTTCTTTAAAAATTAAAGAAAATAGTGGTCTGCTTTTGTTTTTTGGTAACTTTTTATTTGAGAAGTCAAATTATTAAGTTTTGAAACATATCTCTAAAGTATTGGCAGAAATTTCCTGGATAGAGTTTGAAGCCTGAATATGGGCAGTGTCATTATCCGAACATGTTGGAAGATGAATCCATCCATCTTATAACAATACCTCATTGTTTCTGAAATTCTTAAATTGTATAAATGTGAATTTGAAATAAAATTTAATGCTTATTTTAAACTAGCTTGTAACAATATTTATCTAATATATTTGCTCCCCGGTCTAAATAGAGAACATTGATTATTATTATTTTTTTAAATTGATGCTAATTATATCTCCCTTTTATTGTTGTACTTATATCCCACTTCCCATTCCCTAGGATCCCAAAAGAAGTGCTTGGGCTTTAGATCGACCCATATCTGGAAGGGACAAAAGAAACTTCTAATTTAATTATTTAGTGTGGGTATGTAATATACTACTATTCCCATTTTATTGCTTACAAAATTAAGATCTGCTTGCTAAAGAGCATCAATCCATAGTGTACTACCGGTTAGAAATCCACTCTCCTGCCTTGTTGTACAGAAATATCATGGCTGCAGAACCCAGGCTGTAAAATCAGTGGGTCTCAACCCTGGCTGCACATTAGAATCACCTGGGGAGTTTTTGAAACAATACCAGTGTCTGGGCCCCACCCCAGCCTATTAAGCCACAATCTCTGGGGATAGGGCCTCGGCAAGGATTTCTTTCTTTCTTTCTTTTTTTTTAAAGCTCCCCAGGTGATTCTAATTGTGCAGCCAGGATTGAGAACCAGTGTTTTAAATTAAACAGCATACAAGTTCGTCCTCAGTCTATAGGAATCACTTTCTCAGCAATCACAGCTCCAGTCGCAAATTGCCAAATGAAAATTAATTATAAACATGGAGGGAAAGAGAGTCCATGTGATGAAATCCCTCTTTGCAACCTACTTATACAAAGAATCAGACTGAAGCTTGAGAAGAGAAGCTCTGACCAAGAGTTATGAATATGAAAACAATGACTACCCTGGATGCCTTCCCACTGCCTTGATTCACAAGAACTGGTGAAGCACAGTGTTAACGTACAATGCCAGGCAAGTTACTTACCCACTCCATTCCATCATCATCGTCTATAAGATGGGGATAGGAATAGGATAGTTAGAAGAATTAAATAAAAAATATAACTTGTCTGATCTACTGAAGGCATGATGAAATAAGCATTTTAAGATAAAGAATTAAGATCCACAGTTCTTGTTTTAGGCCAAAGAGGCAAGCAGTAAATTTGTCTGTCATTGCTTTTGTTTGGCTACGCAAGGGATAGATTGAGATGAATATTAGAAGGTATATTATGCACTTTGAAACCAAATATAAGTGACCTTTAAGTTATCTGTTATTTGGATCGTGTGCTGTCTGTTATGGCAGACTTTAAAATGTGAATTCCTCCTCCTCACCTTCCCCTTCCTATTACTGTTTTTTCTTTCAGATAAATATGATGTTAACACAGCACATTAGTATACTGCAATAATTGTAGGAGAAGAGCTTTTTGGTTATACATATTCAGGAGCTTAACTTTGTGAATATTGGTTGTGGCATAGTGAATGAGGAATTCCATTTGAGGTGTGGGTAACCCATCTCGAAGGATTACATCCACTGCTATGGTTCATCTTACTTTGCATTTATAAACCTATACATTTGTTTTTGTTCATCAGCCAGACAGTAAATATGTATTTACTCTATGTACTTTTTCTTTAATTATGATTTTTTATTTTAATTATTGGAAAATATCATTTATCAACCCTAACTACTAACGATTTATCACTTGTATATTTTACAGAACTGGTAATTTATCACCTGTTATTTTTACAGTACCAGTAAATTTACCGGTCCTTTCAAAATAAAAGAAATTTAGCAAATTTTATTCACTTTGTTCACTTATGTGTGTGCATGTGTGCGTGTGTGTTTGTGTGTGAGTTTTAACTTTTGCAGTGGTTTTTATCTAATATCCTTATTTAAGTCTAACACTGAATTGGTAGATTTATTACTATTCTTTTTTTGTAAAAACATTAAAATAGTGTCAAAATTATTTATTTAAAGAAATATATTTTTCTTTTATAATTGAAAGATTTTTACACACACAGATGCTTTTAATCATTTAATTTAGATAACTTATGGTAATGCTCTCCTTTACTCTATAATCTAATAATTTCAGAGGAGAGCTGCTTTTAAGTGAGATGAGTAGTGTAGTTTTTGACTTGGACACATTTAGAAGCATTTCCTCAACAGGGACCCACTTATGTTTCTGTATAACTATAATAATGGCCCCTGTCTAAGAATCTGTGTATCAAGTGATGCTACTGCATTAAACCTTGACTTCTCAAAAAAAGAAAAAGAAAAAAGAAAAAAACACCCAAACCAAAAAAATTCAAACTACCCTTAGAGGAGTAAAAGTGTGTCACGCGGTGTTCCTTCATCCTCATGCCTTTGTCCTCTTCCCAAGGCTGTATCTATGAGTCTTCATTTTGATTAACAGCCTTTCTCAGGAAGTGGGAGGCAGAGACTAAGAAGCTAAACTCTCTTTGAAGTGTGTGCTAAATGATTCACAACAGTGTGAATGAATCAATTTCTGCAAGCATTCCCAACCTTTTAAATATGTAGTCTGCCAAATCTTTGTTGGACTACATTCAATTTTTTTTTAAAGCACCTTTCTCCATGACACCTCTCTTTACACAACCCACAAGTATACATGCCATTTGTAGTTCAGCTGCAGTATGCCTGCCCCAGAGATACTGTTTTGGGAGAAACATTTAATATTAATTTGTCTTTACATTTCAATGTGTTAAGGCTTACTTCTTTCATTGTCACCATTGCCATTTTTATTGAAGTTCATTTAGTGATCCAAATTGTTTAAGAAACTGCCAGAACAGTTCTTTTCTGTTCACCCCATTTGATTCACAATTATGTATCCTACATGATGCTGAAGAGGGATTGCTTTATCCAAAATGGAAGTGAGAAGTATTTCTTATTTATTACCTTGAGCAACAACTTTATTTATACTTAGGTAATTATGCATTTAGGTAAATGTTATTCAATTCTTAAATGCATCACTGTAAATTATAAGAGTCCATTCTCAAAACTTATCTGAGAACCAAGTCGGATCTCCAGATGGCATCACTTAACTAAGGGCCAGTGTCTATTTAGGGGAAGTTGGTGGCTATATTTCAAGGACAGTACCATCAACACTCAGAGGTTGTCTTTTATTCTGATGACTGGTGATGTTCTCCCTGTAAAACTATAATTTTCCCAGCTCAAATTTATTATCTTTATCCTTGCTTCCTTTACCAAAGCTGATTTCCCTTTTTAGATTTTTTTCTCACCCTTAGCACCATCACTTTAACCCAGTCATTTAGGATATAAAAGAGATGTAGTGGAAGGTGTATTAAGAACCATTTGCAAAGGTAGTTCAAAGGCTAGTGTGAGTTCTCTCCAGGTCATTTAAGGTCTAGTCTCCAGATACTTGTATTAGAATCACCCATACTGCTTACTAAACTAAGAGACTCCTGGCCGGTCCTCAGTTCTGAATTCAAGATGCTGGAGGTGAGGCCCCAGAGAGAATCTGCTCACCAGGCTCTCAGGTTAAGCTTGCTCAAGTTTGAGAACAATACTATGGAATTTTAACATTTTCTTTTGATATCTCCATTCATTATTATGAGTAACCAACCACGTTGCATAAGCAGGGAATTCATTCTGAACATAAATTTGCTACAAAACTATACAATAGGAAGATATAATTGGCTATCAGGTAGTTATTAATACAGTGTATAGGAAAAGAAGGAGAAAGATTAAATGTTAAATGCAAGTTATTTCTAAGAAATTTTTCATGAAAACTAAATGATTCTCATTAAGAAGAAAAGAAACTTAAGCCATATTAGTTAATGAAGATTTGTAGTTTGGGTACTAAGTTCTCATATTCTCTTGTTGGTCATCCCTCTCCTTCCCCTACATCTCCTCTCCCCTTATCTCCTTTCCTCCCTCATAATGGAACTGTTATGAGGTGTCTTAGAATTTACATTCTGAAAGTTCATTGAATAACTTTTTATTTCTTTTTGTGGCAGATAGATATCACCTTAAGTAGCACCAGGAGTTTTTTTAGAGAAGAACCAGAACTCTACCTAGACTTAGACAACAGTTAGTGTCCCTACAGTATGTAATAGAGAATACCAATATATTGTATGAGAATTCAAGATCCTGTGTTGTTTATGTCAGGGCACAGGAGAAATATGATTGCTATGTTTAAAAAGCAAACTTATTTACAGCTCGTTTTAGCTTCTCAGTATTATAAAATACTATTTTTTCTTTGTCATTTCACATTTTAAGTACATACAGATGCAAATTTAGGATTTAGTTATTGCTCAGACAGCAGGGATGTTTCCTGTTGGGCGAGAAATGGAACAAAGATTTATTAAGCCACAAAACTCAGATTGGATTTGGACAGGGAAAGCCAGTATCTGGTGGGTTTCTGTCATAAGAATATTCCTTTTTTTCATGTCCACCTGAAATGGAAGCTTCACTGTATCTCCTGGGCAGACTAGAGTGGTTGAGTTATAAACGTTCCCCCAGTGATGCCATACAAATTTTGTTCTTTGAACAATTAAAGCCAAGAAGACCAGAAAAGCACAATCACATCTTGATGGCCTCCATGCATTCATTCTCTGGTTGATTTTCTGTGTACTAATTATTCTCTGGGTGAGTCGAGTTTGCTGTTACTCAACTGTTTACATCATGGTTTATTCTTCCCCCAGGGGAGAGGATGACAGTGCGGGTACTAAGAGCTTTCTCTCAAGTGGGTTTCCCTGAGACAAGGATGTATTGAAGAGGAAGGGAATGGGGAAACAGAGCAGGGCATGTGGTTAAAGCTAACATCTACCTACTGCTTACCCCACAAAGTTGATGTCCCTCAAATCAAAGAAAGTGGCTTTTGTTGCCCCACCCTTCCACGTCAGGCAGTTTTTTTGTGGGTTGTAGAGTTTTAACCTCTGCAGTGAAGTCGATCCTACCAGGCTAAGAACAATCCTGCAGAAAAAAAGGCAGGTGGGAGCCTTGAGCTGCCAACTCTCCTAGCATCTGGGGGATGGCTGTGCCTGGGCAAAGGATTCTGAGTGCAGCACCAATAGCACCCATTTTTTTGCCTTTTGTTTCTCCCCTTTTCAATCCATGCTTCACTCTGTTCATTATACCACCATTCTGTTCAGAAATGTCAGTGACTCCTCACTGTCTAGAGAACACATTTCTGAATATCTATTGCTCTTATCTCTTAAATTTCCAATCTTTCTTTTCAGTGCTTTTGCAGCTCTCCCTAAGTAAGCCATTCACCTTAGTCCTACGTGTGTTGCCTAAGTTACTTTCCTTCCACTCTACCTGACTTACTTTTTCAATGGTTCCTTCATCTTAAATGCTTTCTTCTTCATGCCTTGAAGTTAGAGTCAACAAAACTGATTTAGTCCCCATTCAAATACATTTGTGCTTAGGTAAGTTAGCCTCTTTCAATCTCAGTTTCTTTACCTGTAGAAGTGACTGTTCAGCTTCTAAGTTCAAATGAGATGCTGCATTTTAAAGCTTTATGAAACTCTCCCCAAAGTACTCACTTACAAAGGGAGCTGCTCACAAGACCCTGTGCTCCCTTTATTTTATTAACTTTTTTTTGTATTTATTGTGTCAGCTCTTTGACATTTATCATAACTACACTTCAATTAGGAGGCAACAATATTGTTGGGCACACCATCTTCTTTGTAAAGACAGGTATCTTTACTTAACCAGCCTCCATAATAGCTAATGTAGAAGGTCTTCCATGGAATTTTTATAAATTAACATGCTTGTTTTTAAATAACAAAGCTCTTGACAATTCCTTGTGTCTGGACTATAAAACTATGCAAAGAAGGTGAATTTGAAGCCCAGATAATTATAGTTGAAAAATCCAGGTAAGTTTAGGTTTACAGTTAAAACAGATCCTTAGAAGCTGATAGTGATATATAATAAACAGTGATCAAAAGCTCACTGGAAAAGGAAAGTCTTTATTAACAGGAGAGACATCTAATTGAAATATATGTGGGAAGTGAATAATTGTAAGTTACCAGTATATTAGCAAAGAAGTTTCCAAAAAGTTATCTCCCAATTATTTGCTTTTAAAAAAATGTATCAAGTTACAGCCAAGTAAAACATATTTTAAAAATTACTTTCAATTTCTTTGGACCTTTTGAGTTTGTGTTACACACCCTCTCTTAAGCATGAAATATTTAGTTAGGATATCTGATTGGAACTGTGATGTCAAAGTGATCAGAATCAGTAGGTTCATGATAAAGGCAGTACTATTAGAGTTATTTATTATGTTCTTAGTGGCTGGGGTTCATGTTTTGAAGTGTATTCCATCATGCCCCAAGGGTATTTATAGACCAAACTTCTTAGCAAGTCTGGCTTTCATGATTTCACTCCCTGTATTGGGTTTTTACAAGTGGCTACTGAACACCAGCCAAGATGATTCACTTTTTATCACAAGATGGAAAACTTCCATCATTATGGTTCTATCTAGAGGTATCTGTTTCCTGTTACTGGTTAAATACTAGTGACATATAAGGTGGTAAGAATACATGGAACATGTTACGATAAATAGTTGAGGACTGTTTAAAAATCTGAAACTTGGGATTGTAATGAAAAAATACAAGCGGACCATTTCACAATAAACTTGGCTTACTCATTTTTCTCCTTTACCTTCCATCTGTAACCCTAACTACAGAGATGAGAGAGGGAAAGAAATTGTGAAAAACCTAGAGAAATCCCTAAATAGCCTTACTATCTACCGTAGTTAGCATTTATTTCCCCTTAAAGCAATTGATGGTTTAGTTATGTTTCTCAACTGAAATTTACAAGATAAAAGATAGGATATTTGGAATGTCATATACAGGAAAGCATTGCTGTCAAATACATTATTGAAGCTGGAAAAAATGAAATTGAAACAGAACACCTGTTACTTTAACTCATTTAAAAAAAACAAAAAAATGTTCTTTACTTGCTGACTGGAAATATTGTATTTTCAGAGAAAAGAAAGTGCTAATCTAAATGGGATAAAATGTAATGATTCACTATGCAATGATACGAAATCAGAAATCTTTTAAATTAGATATTTCAGTTTGTGGAGGGTTAGGTGGTTTTTATAAAAATAGTTTTGCTCATCAGGTGGTGCATATTTCTCTCAAATTGCAGTAAAGAGAATAAAAATCGGCTTGTCACTAAAGATTTTTTTTTATTGACATTTTTAGCTTGTCTTCATGCCAGTAATTAAATTGCTAATTATGTGTTTCTGTTACTGTGGTCATGCTTTTATTACATAATTGCTTCAAGTTTAGCTCAAATCACTAACAATATTTATTTAACCTTTTTGTGCATTAGATAAATTTTAATATATAAAAGCTTTGGAATGAGTTTATTGACTCTGTTATGATTAGCAAAATCAAAAGGATTCTAACCTTTTTTATAGTTACATGAGTTGGTCATGTTTTCTGTGAGATTGCTTATAATTATTAATTCGAGCAATAGCAATCATTGGAGTAGAAGAGAAAAAATACAAAGAAAACTTTATAAAAACCTAGGGTATATTCCAGAAAAATAAAATGATCTAGCTTGACATAATTGAAAATCTAAAATTAATAATTTGATTTTTAATATAGGTCCATGTTTTTCAAAAACATATTTGATGAAGTTGTTGATAATTCATTTACTAAGCTGCGGCCATGCCAACCCCCGAATGTAGGTGTATTTTGTCAGTGTCTCAATGAATTCATAAATTTTTCTCATTTGTTTACTTTATGCAAACCATAAGAGACATTTTTTCTCAGTGAAGATTGCCTCTTTATTTTATTTTGAAATATTTGTATATTTATTTCATTAAATGAGATAATGCTTTTTCTTATTAACATAATTTCCAGTACATTAAACATATTTCTCCACAGACAGAAGAGAGGAATCAAATTAAATGACAGCTAAATCACTTGCAGCAATTTCAACTGTTAAAAGAAATAAGTATCTCTGTTTTCTTTGTGATCACAAGATGTGCTGTAAAGGGAAATGAAATACTAAAGAAAGAAAGGAAAACATAAAGAAATAATGACTGACTTATTGCAGTAATACCATTGAGAGAAGAAAAATTCACTACAAATAAAAGGAAAAATAATATAGTGGACTTGAAAGTTACCAAAATTCATTTCTTATTGATGAGTTCAGTGGAAGCCTAATACTGGGTAAACTGATGAAAAAAAATCAATGCAATAAACTATGAATGATGAAAGTTGAAATAAATACTTTTCCTATGAAAGACCGTTATTCTAAATGTCTTTAATTTTTTAATAATTCATGTCTTTATGTTTACAAAAAAGGAGGCATTATTGCTTGGTAGACTCAAAAAAAGGCATGTAAAAAGCATCTACTAGAATCCCGTATTTAGTAATAAGTCCAAATGATATTGGTGACCTTCTGATTTTTAGTATCATGTCTTGACTTTAGGTGCATTAGGGGGAAGTAAGCTACAAATTTAAAAGTCATGCTGACAAAGGATGCTTGTACATTTATACAGCATACTTACTCTATTGAGGACAAACTGCTTTCCAAAAAGATAATTAATCTTTGGATCATAGAAAGCAAAGCTCAGTGTATATATTATGGTAATTCTTGACAAAATCAACATTGCCACACACATGCACATGCATACATACGCGTGTGTGCATGTTTATGTCAGTCAAGTTATTAATGTGTTCAAGTCAGAGCATACAGGTTACCTGGATCTGAGTGTTTGCAGGTGGGCTTATCCACTTATTTTCTCTTTTCACACATCATTAACAAAAAAAAGCTAGTTAATTTAATCAACACAATCAGAAGGCAGTCAATTAAGTAGAGAAAAAAAAAATCATTCTGGTCATTTTTACTGAATTGGTTCTGACGGAATTAACCTTCTAATACAGTTGATCTTGTAGTCCGCTCTTCTCAAATGCCTATATCTCTTTCTTCCCTTCCTCTCCCCCAGTTCATCTACATCCTAACATTTCACCCTCTTCCTCACCCTTTTGTCCTCTTCTTGGCTCTTTATTGGATTCTTCTTCTTTCCTTCAACATGTTAAGAAGCCTTTTCCATTGGCCCGTATTCCCATTCACTCTACTCTCTCCCCTTCCAACACACATGTACCTTACCTGGCCCCATGGAAAAAAAAATGCTAAAGTTGATTTTTCTTGTTTTGACTTACAGACGTTTGAAACTATCGCTTTGCTGACAACATCTGACTGCCACGCTAGGATGTGATGCTTAAGGTAATAATTGTGATTTTTTCCCCACCTTTAGAGACCTCTTGATCTGAAAGGTTCTTGGGTCCCCACTTGGTATAAAGTTTTGGCCATCTCTTGGACTGTTTTCTCCTCAGTACAAAGCCTTTGTGAAGGTGTGTGGAAGCTGCAAGGCAAGCAGTTTTCTGAGGAGTTGGGGGTGCAATGTTAATGTTCAGGAATCCTTCTCTCTGACCACTTTGGAAATACTTCCTCTTATCTTTCATTCAGGATGCAGGGGATAAGGCAAAAGTGCAGGCCATATGCAAGAGATTTTGAATTATGCATTAAGCTGATAATGCCCCAGAATGCAAGCTTATGTCAATAAATAACTAGGCTGGCAGGAGGAAGGCAGTCACCTTACCAGTGTGGAGGGTACCACATAGGGAGAGAACTAGAGGAAGACAAGGTGAAGGGTGAAAGGTGCTCACATCCTGTTAGCTTGCTCTGATGAAGCAGCAAGAAGAGTAAGTTAATATTGAAATTATTGTCTAATGCCTATCTGCTTTTAAATGGATTTAGCCAAGGTAACGAGACAGTCTCTCAGGTGGGCCCTGTGTGTTCGAGGTTGCATGTGTGACAGGGTTAGCCCTTCTGTGGGGCTGTACGTAAAGAAATTCTGTCTGCAGAGAAATTCGTGAATTCCTTAATGGGACCCACACATTCTTTAAAAAGGCAAGAAGTTTTGTGGCGAAATTCGGTAAAATTCATAATGGGACACTCAAGGTTTTGTTTTACCAGGTATTCTTTTCTGATTATGTCATAGAAAAGCAGTAAAAGCTAAGCAAGTGGAAGAAGCAGGATTAAAAGACTGCTATAAATTATGTCCCCGGCACATGATACAGGACTATATGCTGATGAGAAATGATTCTTTAATCTTTGTGTTGCTTCTCTTGCTTTAGTAAAATGCATCAGTAAACGTGACTATCTTCTGTGAGAAATGAACAGTGGTGCACATGCCAGCATATACCTGCACATGCACATGCACTATTTGAAAAAATATTTAGTCCTGTTTCTCATGGAAATGGAAAGTGTCTGGGTGTGTGGGCTCTGGGAGATGGATACTTGAACCTTTATCTATTTTTTTCCTTACCAAAAAGAGGAAAGAATTTCATATGCATTTTACCATTTTCTTAGTTTTAGACAGCAATTTGCAGCCCCTGGTTATGCAATCTGAAGCTTTTGCTCAGATTCTCTTAGCAATGTGTGCATTTGCGAGGCCAGTTCTATAGGCCTACATGCATATACACACTGGCAAATTAAAAATGGACCTGGGAAAACACCCTTCTCCTAGGAGAGTCATATCAAGCAGTGTTTAAATTAAATAATTTGCAGAGTGTGGGGAATAAAGCTTTGTAGCAGTATCTGGAGGTTATCTTCCCTTGGGAAATTTCTGCCATTTAGTACAATCTGGTGCATGCCAATGAGACACACACTCATGCATACACACACTAGTAGATGTATTTTATTTTACATCTAAATTATATTTATTTCTGTAGGTTATCTGCCATTTTATGTTCATGTCGAGGAGAAAGAGACAAACTTCTTGTGAAGGGTTGAGGTCACTAAGATGCAAACAAAAGGGAGGAAAGGTTATTAATGAGCAGAAATGAGGGAGGGCTGGCTCTGGCATAAAGCCAGTTACCCCACAGCTTCTGGGGGAGCATGGCTGTGATTGGGAGACTGATCAAGCTCAGGTCACTGATTTTGCTCCTAGCCCATTGACTGATGGTAAAAGGGGAGCCATTGTTGTGGTGAGATAATGTGAGTAGGTAAGCCACAAGTAGCTGAAATTAGTTGATGTCTTGCTTCTTGTCCCGCTTCACCAATATCAAAGCCAAATTGAATGTTAAGGAGTTTGTCGGTTAGAACGTCATGCTATGTCTCTAGTTAATGCATTCCTTTATAACTGAATGTATTCTTAGCCTAATCAGCATGCCTGTCCACCTGTGGAGAGAATGAAGCCTGTCACATGTCAGGATGTTGAATGAAATGTTAACAGGAGAAGAGAGGGTTAGAGGGAGAGGGAGAGAGAGAGAGCACGCAAGCAGAAGATATCTACCTCTCTGTACAGGTAATTTTAAAAGGTCCTGTTTACAAAAAGTGGGAGAGGCTCACATGAAAATAGTTATTTTTTCCATTTCCAAGATTTTCTTTGTACCCTTTAGACTCTCACTTTTATCTTTTATGTGAGAAAATTCTTGCAAATTACTAGTAGCCAGTGTAGAAGCTGTGAGTTACAGTGCAACTCTCAGTGAATCCCGCATTCTGGCTCCCCCATTTCTTTGACAAAAATACCTGGTGTATGTTAGTTTGCTTGGGCTGCCTTAAAAAATACCATGGACCAGGTGGCTTAAATGCAGAGATTTATTTTCTCACAGTTCTGAAGGCTGGAAGTCTGAAATCAAGGTGTTGGGATGGTCGGTTTCTTCTGAGGCCTCTTTCCTTCCTCTGCAGATGACCATATTCTTGCTATGTTTCTCACATGGTCATTCCCCTTTATGCACAAATTTCATCTTCTTCTAAGGACAGCAGCCACATTGGATTAGGGCGCATCCTAAAGATCTCATTTTAACTTAATTAGCTCTTTAAAGCTCTTATCTCCAAATACTGTTACATTCTGAGGTACCGGGGCTTAGGACTTCAACATATGAATTTCAGGGGAACAGAATTCAGACCATAACAATTAGACTTTCCAAGATAGTTGGTAGAGCTATAATTTTAAAATTTGTTTTTGCTTGCTTATTTAGAGATTTATTCTTCCCACTTTCCTTCTCTTCTGCATTTTTATTAATACTGAACTGAAAGTAATTTGTTACATTGATTCTAGGTGGATGTGTTTTGTTGTTTTAAGAAGAACAGTTTGGGGAAAGAGATAGAAAGCTTATTTAAGAAAACAAATCTTACTTGATTTTTTTTTCTTTTAAATTCAAGCCAGCTCCGCTATGTTCTCTGACCTTAGCAAGTTACTCAGCCACACTCTGCCTCCTATTTCTCCTCTGTATACTGTGGATAATAAAAATAACCTTTTCAAAAGGTTGCTGGGAGGATTAATTGAGATAATACATGTAAAGTGTTTAGCATGGTCCCTGGATCACAGTAAGTGCTCCGTAAATAGTATTTATCCAATAACCATAATAACCTCAGACACTTAACAGAATTCTATGTTGTGCACTGGTGCTGGACAAAATGTAATACCCTTTCTGGATTTCATTTGATTACAGACTTATTTCATGCTTTTAGAAGTAGAGCTAGGAGCAGATTCTTTTTAAAAATTATTTTAAGTAGACTTTGACAGAGGCTTGGACTTGCAAAGTGTAGATAAAGCACAATCAGACTTTATTGTCGTCTCCTGTCTCACCAAACCAAAAGAAAGATCTTTGGTTGATAAGTAGAGTTAGAAAAACAGAGGAGAAGAGTGAGTGGCTGGGGTCTTCTGATACCTTGTGGAACCCAGTTTCTTCTCTGGAGAAACTCAACCTGTGCAGCATGAATGGACAGACCTGGCATGTGCCCGGTGGTCTTGCAGAGGGACCAGTCACCAGGCCCTCTCTTTGTCCACGGGAGACAGTGGCTTTCTAGCCTGGGAGGCCCAAGCACATTGGACCACTGGATATTCAGAGCTGGGATGTCAGACAGAGGTTACCCACAAGCCTTTCAATATGTATAGTTAAGAACCAAACACATTCTTTGATTAAGTGAAACATTGCCAGTAACACTGAAAAGGCTCTATGTACTGCAGTTGACTTGTATCAACCAACACTTTTAAGACTCTCAGGACCAGGCACCATGGCTCAGGACCATACAGCGCTTTGAGAGGCTGAGGCAGGAGGATCACGTGAACCCATGTTCAAGACCAGCCTGAGCAACATAACAAGAAGCCATCTCCAGTTAAAAAAAAAAAAAAAAATACTGCTGGGTGTGGTGATACATGCCTGTACTGCCAGCTCCTCAGGAGGCTGAGGTGGGAGGATAGCTTGAGCCTGGTAGGTTGAGGCTGCAGTGAACTATGATCGTATCACTGTACTCTAGCCTGGGCAACAGAATGAGACCCTGTCTCAAAAAAAAAAAAAAAATCCTTGGGACTTAACTACCTTAAAAATAGTCTGATGACCAAGAAAACAAAAGTTTTAAAGTGGCATTTCCGTAAAATCCTATGAAAATCTACATGAAGACTCTGCCCTTGAATTTTGAGAGAAGTTGGGAAAGTAGCAGTATACTTTGTTTTTTATTTTCTTTTATGAGACAGGGTCTCACTCTGTCTTGAAAGCTGGAGTGCAACTGGCACAATCTCAGCTCACTGCAGCCTCAACCTCCCAGGCTCGAGCCATCCTCCCTCTTCAGCCTTTTGAGTATCCAGGACTAAAGGTGTGCACCACTATACCAGGCTAATTTTTGTATTTTTTTGTAGAGATGGGGTTTCGCCTTGTCATCCAGGCTTATGATTTGAATTGAATACAAAAAACAAGATGTTTAAGCTATATTAAAATAATAATGCTAATGATAAAATGCAGATGTGTATTGGTATCTCCATGGGAGACACCATGCTAAACTCT
>NW_012115167.1:2463973-2493943 GCF_000951035.1 Colobus angolensis palliatus
ATATATATATATGTGCAGTGATCATGGCTTCCTGGGCGAAAGGATACTCCAATCTAGGCTCTTTATATGTCTTAACTCATTCAGTATTTTCTAAAACCCAATAAGACAGTACGTTTTCTCACATTTAGGATGCACAATGGAGTAAAAAAGGATTGCCGGGTTTCAGATGCAGGCATTTGGGCTGCATTGTAATCTATGACAGTGACTGGTATACTTGAACAGGAACAAGAATCACTTGGAGGAGTTAAAAAAACCATATTTTCATACTATACATAAAAATAAATTCCAGAGATACTCAAAATCTAAACTTTAAAAACTATAAAAATATAAACAGGTAACACAGATGATTTTTTATAATTGTGAGTTGGGAAAGATCATTGTAAAGAACAGACCAAAACCTATATGTTTACATTATATACAAATTAAACATCAAGTAGTGAGTTTTCAGAAAGTAATAAGAAGATAAATCACACAACAGAAAAATGAGTGTAGGATATGAATGATATGAATGAGCAATTAATAGAAGAAATATGAATGGCTAATAACCATTTGAAATGAAGCAAAAAATGAAAATTTAAAATGAGATAACCATTTTTAATACATTGGATTGGTAAAACTTTATGAAAAATATTTAGCATCCATGAGTTGTGAAGAAATGGGCCCTCTTGTACTGTTTGTAGGTGAGAGTAGAAAATGATACAGCCTTTTGGAATGGCAGTTTTTCATTATCTATTACAATTTAAAATGCACTGATCTTTGATACAGAAATTCATTTCTAGGAATCTATACAGCAAAAACACTTGTGTATAAATGATGATAAAGTGTGAGAATCTCTGTGAAAACATTGCTCTCTTTTTTAATAAAGCTAACTAATAAGTAGGAAAAATATTAAAAGCAAGGCAAAGGCTAAAATAATTATGATATAAATCATAATAAAATTCCATAATATAAACTATGAAATACTATATAGCCATTACAAATAATAATAAAAATAGATAGTTTTAAATAGATTTAGATAGAAATCAATATAATATAAAGTGAAAAGAAAAACTCTGCCAGGCATGGCAGCTGGCTAGGTGTGGTGGCTCAAGCCTGGAATTTCAGCACTGTGGGAGGCCGAGGCAGGTGGATCGCTTGAGCTCAAGAGTTTGAGTCCAGCCTGGGTAACATGACCAAACCCTGTCTCTACAAAAAGTACAAAAATTTTCCAGGCATAGTGGCATGCACCTGTAGTCCCAGCTACTTGGGGAGGAGAGGGTGTGAATTGGGAATAGCTTAAACCTAGGAGGTTGAAGTTGCAGTGAGCCAAGATTGTGCTACTACACTTCATCCTGGGTAACAAAGTAAAACCCTGTCTCAAAAACAAAACAAAACAAAATAGTATGGCAGTCTAAGTTTTATTATGTAAAATATGCACACTTATAAATAAACCAATGAATACATAGAGCTACTATAAGGACCCATCTACTTTTAAAAGTAATTATCTCCGTGGTACAGCTATTGAGGGGATGGCAGGGGCGTTCTTTCATGTTTCTACATGTAATGAAATGTAGTGTGTTAATCTTTTGCCGTAAGCATATATTTTGTCTTCATTTAAAATTTTTACAGTGACCTCCCAAAAAACATTACTGACTTGAGAAATTTTGTATCAAGATATGCATGGATAGAAAGATGGATCTTGGACAGTGGCTTGTACATGATAGGTTTTCTTTCCGTTCTTTCATATTTTACTTACCAGATATTCTTGGGACCCAGGGATCTTCATATTAAGAAACTCCTGAGACAAGTCTGAGGGTTAGTTGGGTTTGAGAATATTGGCAAAGGTGACACGTCTCCAAAGGATTTAAAGGCAACATGGACCTTAGAATTTGAATGTGCCTAGAAAGAGTGATTTTAGTTAGATTTTACTTGAAGGTAAATTTTAGAGAATACAATTGTTTCCCTTACATTTTATGAAGACCGATTCAGCACTCCTTTTTAACTCCCAGATATTTAGTCTCCTGTGATGATGCTATTACTTTGGTGGGTTTTTCACACTTGCTGTACTTCCTACACCTCACATTGCTGTTTATTTTACCTGTATATGGTCAATGCACTCATTCCTAACACCATCACTTCCTAGTATATATTTAATTGTTTACAGAATAACCAGTGGGGTGGGTTTAGAAACTTCATGACTGATTCGCTGCTTCTTGTTTTCTTTTACCTTTTCTTATTGAGCTCTTATAAAAGGGACATAATTACATTTCATATATCAGCACTTTCTTTTCCAGTATATATCCACAGAAAGGAAGGGCCAGATGTGTGTATTTTGAAAAGAACCTCAAATTAATCTACATCACTTGGAATAATCAAGACTGCTGCTATCATGCCTTTCTGACATACTGGAATGCACACCAAATGTTTGTCCACTTCTCAGTGAGATGCTTATTTTTGTATTTTCAGATCTATTGATATTTGCTTAGAATGCAATTTCCTCTTGTATGAACTGTGGAATCGGATCTGTTTCCCTTGTCTGCTCAATAGTTCTATGCTGTCTCATTTTGCCTTCTGCACCTTAAATATTTCTTACTTTGTAGGTCAAATTATAGGTGAACTGTCATGTCCCCTTATGTCTATGAAAGCAATTTTCTTTGGAGAAAAATATAAAGTATACATTGTGGCTTGTCTGTATCTTGAGAGTCTTCTTTCCATTTCATATTTTGGAAGCTCAATAAAGTTGGAGTTTCTAACCTTTGGGTCACAACATATACCCCTGGTTAAGTTTCTCTGACTTCAAAAGTAGCTACAAGAATAAGAATTGTTATAAAGCAGGGAAAACCTCTTCAACAATTAGGATTCATCTACAACTAGAGCATTTTATTAATTACACATTGTAATCACATGGATAGTCACAAAACCAATCGTGCAAGTCTGTATTTAGAGATTTGTAGACAGAAGACTTAACGTAAACATAGAAATGTTAAACCTACTCAACTGTAACCTGCAAAGAAGATAACAAGAAGGATTCTGTTCTCTGTATGATTTGTGAACAATGCTAAGTAAATATTCATCATTAATATATAATAACTGTTGCTTTTGGCAGTTCACTTTTCATTTAATTTGATAATGTGTCCAGTAAATGAAGTGGTACAGGCTACAGTGTTTTACCAACACAATTGCATATTTTCAATCATTGTTAAATGAAGGCAGCTCAAGGCAAAGCTTTAACCCCCACTAGTTTTGTGTGTGATAAAAAGAGAAGGCGCTATCAATCTTTATTGTGTGTCTCGCTTACTATAATTGCATTCAATAGTCCACTGATTCTGTTGTCTGTGCTAATGTCAGGAACAGAGGAGAGCCAGATGCTCAGACTTGATCATATGCATCCAGTGGCCACTTTGATAAGTTGGCAGCAAGTCACTAGGTTTGATGATAAATTGTTAACGCTATAGATTATGAAGAGCTGAACACTGCAAGTGTACATGGAGGAAACTTCTTACCTTGTTTTAAATCTGGCATCATGATGCTAGCTAAAGGGCATGTCATGTATTATTCAAATGCATCTTGCACTGGAAATGTGCCAATGACTCATTGTATCCCTATGAATAGTAAAAGCAACAACAACAACAAAAATCCACAGTGATTTGAACATGACATTAATGGTCCCAGGATTATGAAAAGCATTTTGAAATACTGTTTAATAGTTCTGATTATCTAATTCAACAGGAAGAAAGCTTCTGAGTTGTATTCACATTTAATTCATATTAAATCATATTCTTCCTGGTCATTTCTGTTATATTAGCCGATAATGAAGAAGTTTTCTAAAAACAAACCAATTTTTCATTAGTGAAAGCCCATGGCAGTTTGCTTGTGAAAGGACATATATTGGAGCTGGGAGGCAAGCATTGTGTTGATATTTTTGCCAAGGTTTTGTTTTATACAAATGCTGCTGCTGCTGAGAGAGACGTGACACAGGCCATTTGTACAGGGTATATAATTGGTCTTATTTCTACTGAGCCCATGTAGACATTTGTAAAATTCAAGGTTGTGGTGCTGAAGTCATTGGAAATCTATCAAAGTTGCTTTAAAAAAGCTGACATAACCATGAACTGTATGACAGTTTCATTCTAGAGAATGCTAAGCTGTTGACCACATTTTTAATGGAAAGTTCTAAGTGTAGATGATGAATATTTCTTTATTATTCCAGAAATTGCTCTTAAAGTCTCCAATCATTAATTAGGTTTGGTTTTCCTAAAATAAACACATTAAGAAATGCTGGGCTTATGGATTGGGGCAAAAAAGTCTCTTATCTAAGTGATTTTTTTTTTTTGCTAGATAATCAAAATTTTATAGTCTCTTGTGTATTACTTTTTGCCTGTGCTGCCAGGAGACTCAAAACTGAATCATAATGACTTTTGTAGCTGAGTTTTCAGATATGCATATCTTTTCTTTCATTTCTCCTTTATTCTCCACTTGTTACTAACTTTACCTTGTTTTTCTTGTTTCTCCCTTATTGGCAGGATGCATATGTAAGCAAAATGGATAGCAGAGTAAAGAAGGGAGAGAACAAACTTTATCATGACATTTTAAAGACAGAGAGCCCTGAGGTATTTAACCATGTCTCAGAAATAGAAACCAAAGTCTGTAGTTATGACAAATGTGAAATCCTAGCCGACACTGAGAGTCACTTAAACCTCTCTTAGGGTCATTTCCTTATCTTAAAAAAGTGGGCATAATAAAATCATTTAATTAATAAGATTTGGGTGAGGATTAAATTAATTAATATCAAATAAACATTTAATAAATGTTAGCAGCTATGATGCTAAAAACTTTTTATGTGAGCTCTGGAATGTAAAGATAGCATAAACGTATGACCCAAATGTTAGAGTTTACTTCCGATGGCAGCTGAAATTAAACTCAACCCTTAAAATAATTTCACCATAATTTGGAATACTACAAGTTAAATCCTGCTTTACGCAAGCGGATATATGAAAATCTTGGTTTACTCATTTAATTTTTTTGAGATGCACTCTTATTTTAGAAAATATCTTTAACTTTATAAAATTCTTCATTTTAGTGTTCTTTGAGGTATCAGGCTCTTCTGTAAGAATGAGTCATTAAAATTTAAATTTATACAAGATTTGCAAGAGCATATTGTTGGCCTAAAGTAAGATACAGCTCTCTTTCACTCAACACTTGAAGGAGTTCAACCCAGATTAGCACTCCCTCCTTCTGGATTTGTAGTATTATTGCTAATCTTTTGCTTTTTGCGCTACTCCTAGTTTTCTCAGCCTCAGTGGCTGCTCTTTCCAGTATTCTCCCCTTCCTATCCATCTCTGCTCACTTTCTACATTAGAATGCCCAGGGCCTTAGCTTGGGGTTCATTACTTGCTCTACATACACACTCCCACTTGGCAACTTCATCCTGTCCCAAGACTTTACATACCATCTATAGACTAATGGCTGCCAAATTTCTGTCTCCAATATGACCCCTCTTATGGAACTTCAAATTCTCACTCTAAGTGTATAATAAGCACTTAAAACTTAGCTTGATTTTCCCCTCAGGCCATCTCATTCCCTAGTTATCTGTACTTCAAGAAGTATTACCACCATGTAAAGTTGCCCAAGCCAAAAACTTAGATATAATTCTTTATTTTTCTGTCCTCACCCACCACACCAATCCATTGGAAAGTCCTGCTGAGACTATCTCTTGAACATATCTAACCTATCCGCTCTGTCCGTCTTTTCTTTCCCTACTTTAGCCAATGTGCCAAGTCACCTGCTACTCTCACCTGTGCCACTGCAATAGCCTCCTGGTCTTTCTGCTTCCCCTCTTGCTTCCTTATGATCCATGCTCTATATGGCACAAAAAGGGACATTTTGAAAACACAAGTACATCATGGTACCACTTTCTTCCTAAATCCCTCCAATGGCTTTCCATCACACTTAGGATAAAGGGCAGAGTTCCTGTCATTGTGTGAGGCCCTACTTTTCCAAGGCATCTCTTATGTACCCTCACTTCCTGCACTTCTGACACACCAACGTGGCTCTGACTCAGGGCCTTTGCGCAGATGTTTCATCTACTTGGATCAGCTTTTCCAAGAATTTTACAGGACTGACTGCTTCTTTTCATTGAGGTTTCAGTAAATGCCATCTCATCTAGGATTTCTGAAACATATCTCCACTATCTTTTATATCACTATGTTTTGTTTTCCTCAAAGTTTATCATTGTCTAATTACTTTCTTATTGATTGATTTTTCTTTATTTCACTGCTAACATATGAGCTTCATGAGAGCAGAAACATTTTCATCTTGTCTGCCCCTGAGCCTTCTGTTCTGCACATTGGTTCAGACTGTAGACCCTGGAATCAGGTTCACTAGGTATGAGTGCTACCACTGACACTACGGCTGTGTCATTTCACATCAGTTGTTTCACCCTGGGTGACTCAGTTTTCCCAAGTGAAAATGGAGAAAATATTAGTGTCTGCTCATAGTGTTGTGGGGAATAAAGGATTATACATGTAAAACATTTATGACAAGTCTGACATTCAATAGACTTTAGCTATTTTCCACCTCACTTAGAATTAAATTTCTATATATAGTAGCATAGTAGATATTCTATATAAAGGTACACAATGATATTTTTATGTATTGATGAATATTTTTGAATTTTATATATTTTAATATTTTGGAAAAGATCTTATAATAAATATTTTGACTTCAGAAAAATAATTAGGCTGAGTGTGATGGCTCACACATGTAATCTCAGCACTTTGGCATGCTGAGGTAGGAAGACTGCTTGAGCCTAAGAGTTCAACACCAGCCTGGACAGCATAGGGAGATCCCTTCTTTACATAAAAAAAAAAAAAAAATAGCCAGGGATGGTGGTGCATGCCTGTTTTCCTAGCTACTCAGGAGGCTAAGATGGGAGGGTCACTTGAGCCTGGGAGGCTGAGGCTGCAGTGAGCCTTGATGGTGCCACTGTACTCCAGCCTGGGCAACAGAACGAGACCCTGTCTTAAAAAAAAAAAGAGAGAAGAAGAAGATTAATTAATAATTTGCCAAATTAGCTCATTCATAATTAATGGTGAAATCATTTTTTTATAATAGAATTTTGAAGGCTGATAATTCTTTTTAGTTTTAAATTGAGACAGAGGCTGACTCTGTCACCCAGGCTGGAGTGCCATGATACGATCTCAGCTCACTGCAACCTCCGCCTCTCGAGTTCAAATGATTCTCATGCCTTAGCCTCCAGAGTAGCAGAGAATACAGGTGTGCCCCACCATGCCTGGCTAATTTTTTTGTATTTTTGTATTTTTAGTAGTTTAGCGCATGTTGGACAGGCTGGTCTTGAACTCCTGGCCTCAAGTGATCTGCCCCTCTTCTGCCTAGAATTATAGGCATTAGCTACTACACCTGGCCTGAAGGTTGATAATTATATTTAATAATATAAGTATGCCTTGCCACTTGGAAAAATTAGAACATACAGTCAAGCAAAATGAAAAAATAAAAGTAATCTCTAATTCCTGATATTTTTAGGTATATTTAAACTTCCGGACTCCTCTGTGTATTGTAATATATATTTTGTTTGACACTAGCTTTCTGTGTTAGCCTGAAACAAAGGCTCATAGAAGATGGTTTATCTGGGAAGCAATCCCAGGGAGATCATTAATATTGCTGTTGTAAAGTGCACTGCTTTTTTGAAATTGATTATTTTTCAATGTTTGCTAAGTATATGTATAGAATTACAATTGATTTTTAAAATTGTATCTGAAAATCTTGTTAAACTAAGTAGCTTTTTTGTAGAATCTTTTCTATGTACACAATTAAGTGTTCTGAATAAAGATTATTTTACTCATTCCTTTCTAATTTTAGCCTTTTTATTTCCTTTTCTTGTCTTATTGCACTATAGAAGACCTCCAGTAAAATGAAATGGTGTTGGAGTATGTATTTCTAATGCATACTATTAAATATGATGTTAGTTGTGGGGTTTTTGCTGATACCCTTATCAGATTCAGATAGTTCTCTCTCTAGTTTTCTAAGAGATTTATTATTATTATTATCATGAATGGATGTTACATTTTGTCATTTTATCATTTTATTCCCTGCATATGATATGGGGCAGGGGAACCCCAAAATTGAGGCTTAGCCTGAGAGGGTTCATAGCTCCACCCAGGAAGGAATTCAGGGGTGAGCTGGAGATGTTAGATGGCAACTTTGCATTTTGTTTTGTTTTGTTCTGTTTTGAGATGGAGTCTGGCTCTGTCACCCATGCTGGAGTGCAGTGGCACAATCTCATCTCACTGCAGCCTCCGCCTCTGGGGTTCAAGTGGTCCTTCCACCTCAGCCTTCCAACTGGGACTATAGGTGTGCACCACCACACCTAGCTAATTGTTTTGTATTTTTAGTAAAAGATGGGTTTCACCATGTTGGCTAGACTGGTCTTAAACTTCTGACCTCAAGTCATCTCCCCGCCTCAGCCTCCCAAAATGCTGGGATTATAGGTGTGAGCCAGCATACCTGGCCTAGGCAGCAACTTTTAGTAAATCAGCAGTGTACAGTAGCAGCAGAAGTGCTGCTCCTTGTGGAGCAGGGATATCCCATAGGGAGCATGCCCAGAGTAGCAGCTCAGAGGCAGTTGGCCATGTATTTATAGCCACTTTTAATTACATGCAAATTAGGGGGCAGATTATGCAGCAAATTCTAGGAAAAGGGTGGCAACTTCTGGGTTGTTGGGTCATTGCCGTGGAAAGTGGTAGTAACTTCTGGGTGTTGTCATGACAGTGGTAAACTGACATGGCACATTGGCAGGCATGTCTTATGGTAAACTGCTTCCACTCTATCCCTGTTTTAGCTAGTCCTCAATTTGGTCCAGTGTCTGGGCCCAATCTCCAGGGTCAATTCCTACCTCCTACCTCAGGTCTACTGGGAAGATCATGTGACTTTTCCTGTTCATTCTGTTAATATGTTGCATTTTATTGATTTATTTTCAGTTATGAAATCAGCCTTACATGTATTAGGTATAATATATTATTATAACCTTGATTATGATGTATTAGCTTTTTAATATAGTTTAGATTCAATTTTCTAATATTTTATTACAGATACCTGTGTATATATCCACAGTAGTATCCGTCTATAATTTTTTTTGTTTTTGTTTTGCTTTTGTTTCTTTCCTGAACAGTATCATGGCCAGGTTTTGATGTTGGAGTTATGTTGGCTCATAAAATAAGTTGAGAAATGGCCTTCCCTCTCTATTTTTAGAAGGAGTTTGTGTAAGAGTTATAATTTCTTTTTAAAATGTTTGATAGAGCTCACCAGTAAAACCAGCCAGATCTGAAGTTTTCTTTGTGGAACAGATTTAAATGATAATTTAAATGTAGTTACTTGATAAGTGGCTATGCAGATTTTCTTTTTCTTCCGTATCACTTTGGCAAGTTTTGTTTTATAAGGAATTTATTCATTTCCTAAATTGTTGAATTTATGCACATAAATTTATGCACATAAATTTTTTTTAATATCTTTTTGTTATCTCTAGTGTCTACAGTGATAGATTCCTACTTTTGTTTCTGATATTGCCATTTTGTGTACTCTGTCTTTTTCAAATTAGTTTTGAAATGGGTTCATCAATTTTATTAATCTTTTAAAAATCAAATTTTGACCCTGTTATTTTTTTCTACTGTTTGTTTTTTGAATTTATTGATCATGCTTTTATCTTTATTATTTTCTTCTTTCTACTTGGGTTTATTTTTTCTTTGTATATCTTCTTAAGATAGAAACTTAGATCACTGACTTTATATTTTTAATGCTCTTTTGTAATAAAAACAGATAAAACTATACATTCCTCTTCAATTACTTCCATAGCTGTATCCCACAATCATTGATATGCTAAGTTGTTATTCAGTTTGAATATTTTCTACGTTCCCTTTATCAACTCTTTTTCGATCCACAGATCAAATAGGTCTACTATTTAATTTTCAAATATTTGGTGATTTTCTTACTACCTTATTTTTGATTCTAGATTTCAGTTCTATGTATTTAGATTCATTTATGGTCCACTGTGTACTTAAAGCATTGTATTCTAAGTTATTGGGTGTGCTATCTTATAAGTATCAATGAGGTCAATTCTGGAAATATTCTATGTATCTATTATATTTTTCTATTTGTTCTGTAAGTTTTGGAGAAAGGAGTGACAAAATCTACACTTAAGACCCTGTATTTTGCCGGGCGCGGTGGCTCAAGCCTGTAATCCCAGCACTTTGGGAGGCCGAGACGGGCGGATCACGAGGTCAGGAGATCGAGACCATCCTGGCTAACATGGTGAAACCCCGTCTCTACTAAAAAAATACAAAAAAAACTAGCCGGGCGAGGTGGTGGGCGCCTGTAGTCTGGAGGCTGAGGCAGGAGAATGGCGTAAACCCGGGAGGCGGAGCTTGCAGTGAGCTGAGATCCGGCCACCGCACTCCAGCCTGGGCGACAGAGCGAGACTCCGTCTCAAAAACAAACAAACAAACAAACAAACAAAAAACCCTGTATTTATCTGTCCTTTTCTTTATTTCTGTCCATGTTTGTTTTTAGCATTTAGGAGCTCTGTTGTTAGATACTCACACATTTATGGTTGCCATGTCTTTCTGACAATTTGAGCCTTTGTTTGTTATAAAATGTCCCTTTTTATTTCTGATGTACTCAGTGACATGAAGTCTAATTTGTCTGATATTATTATAGCAACATCAGCTTTCTTATACTTACTATTTGCCTTACATAGCTTTTCAATCCACTTACTTTTATGCTATTATCATATTTGAAGTATATCTAGTATCCATGTTTGTGTTTGCCTTGTTTATTATTCATGCTATTTCTGCCTTTTACTTTTTTGTGTAATTAGAATATGGTGGGGTTTAATTCTAGAATGTGCTATGTGTTTTCTATTTATCCCATTGGCTTTTAGTTCTTTTGTTCACCTTTCTTGCCTTCTTTTGGGCTAATTTAGTATTAAAAGAATTCCAATTTAATTTTTCTATTAGCTTTTTTTTTCCTTCAAATTATTTTTCAAAGTTGCTTTAGGGATTAAAATATGTAACAGCATCTGGCACTCAAAAATTTCAACTTTTTCTTCAGCATTTAAAATAATGCTGCTGGTTGGAAGAAAACAGATAACTACTTATCAAGTTAATGACCAAATTCATGATGTGGTTTTTGTCTTTTGATAAATGCTTTTGGCTTTTATGTATTTCTAATATGGATTTGTGAAAAAAGACCTTTTACACCTTTTGGACCTGAAAAGAATTATTAAAATACTCATAACATTATTTCAAATGACCTGTTAACAATCATATTGCCACTTAAATTTCTAAAATTGATTTATCAAGACTGGATATGTTAGTCAATAAATGCAAGTAAATTACCCTACTCATTCTAAATGGCGAAGTTACTATTTTCTTTTATAGGATGTTGAATGGCTAGTGACTTTCTCATGACATAAATAAAACTTGTTGATTTGGTTTCCATCAGCTACTTCAACATTCTGAAGTCCTGAAAGGCAAATCCTGTTTTTAATTATGTCCACTAACTCTTAGTTGTGTCTGAACTCTTGATTTTTTAAATGTGTTTTGTAACTGTAAACTATGAGCTGTCATCCTTAGCATGGTACTATCTTGGGAAACCTGTGCTATCTGTATTAAGAGTGTATATCTACAGAGTATTTTTGCAGTATCTTCTACCAGATGTCCTGAGGTGTATCCTAATCTGTGGACAGTTATTATGCCAGTTTCATAACTTAGGAATTCCCAAATCATAGGACTAAATTTAAACCACATTTTCTTCACCTGCCCTCTCATCATACATTTCCAGAGATTGTTTTTTCCTCTTCTATTCCAACTCAGAAAGAGGGAACCTTCTGTGTCATCTTTTTGTACCAGTTATTGTATTTTTTGAGTCCATTCAGGATGTGGTCCCATGAAGGTCCTGATTTTCATGATGCTGTAGAAGGAGGGATTGTCTCAGTTCCCATCTCTTTCTTCTGAAACTTGAGGCTCTTTATCTTATCACTGGATCTGTGTTCAAAATGAAGCTTTGGAATTACCAAGAGAGATCTTTATGCACACCTCCACACAACCCATCCCCGAGCAGTGCATATATTTTTTGCTCTGGTTTTCAGTTTTTTCTTCAGTTCTGGCCTTGGAGGTTTACTTAACTTTCTTGCTCCCTTGAATATGTATTAATTGGGTGTTTCCACTGCACCTGTAGTCCCAGCTACTTGGGAAGCTGAGAGAGGAAGATCACTTGAGCTCAGGAGTTTGAGTCCAGCCTGGGCAATGTAGTGAGACCCCACTTATAAAATGTTTGTTTGTTTGTTTGTTTATTTATTTATTTATTTTAAGACAAGGTCTCACTCTGTTGCCCAGCCTGGAGTGCAGCGGTACAATCTTGGCTCACTGCACCCTCAAACCTCTCAGGCTCAGGTGATCCTCCCATCAGGGTCAGGTGATCCCCCCCACCTCAGCCTCCTGAGTAGCTGGGATTACAGGCATGCACCACCCAGGTAAATTTTGCATTTTTAGTGGAGACAGGGTTTTGCCATGTTACTCTGGCTAGTCTTGAACTCCTGGGTTCAAGTGATCCACATGCTGCAGCCTTCCAAAGTGCTGGGATTACACGTTTGAGCCACTGTGGCTGATCTCTTTCTCTGTGTGTGTGTGTGTATATATATATATTAAAAAATTAGTCAGGTATGGTGGCATGTACGTCTATTCCTGGCTACTCAGGAGGCTGAGGTGAGAGGACTGCTTGAGCCCAGGGGTTTGAGAATACAGTGAGCAAGACTGTGCCACTGTATCCCTGCCTTGGCAACAGAGTGAGACACAGTTTCTAAATTAAAAACTTCCTAATCCACATTATTTCCTATAAATAAACAAAAATGCTGTGCATGCTAACTAGCGTCATATCTCTTTGTGTTTCACTAAAATCGTATTATCTTGGTGTGATAACAATGGTTATATGATGATCAGAAACTCTGCCTCTTCATGGTATCTGAGACAAATGAGACATCCTTGTGCCAAATACTGATGAGGGAATTTCAACTATTCCCATTATTCATAATGGTGAGAATTTAATGTAATTTCTTTCTCAATATTTCTCCAATTTTCTCGATATTTTATTTAATAATTCATCCCCAAATTTGTAATTGTTGTTTTATTGTATTACTAAACATTTATTTGTACCACATCGTGTTTCTGTTCCATTGTCCAGTCCATAAATTTTCATGTTAAAAATCCACATTTCATACAAAATAAACATGCAACTTCTGGGAAAAGTGAAATAAAAATAGACATTGTTTATGTAAATATTTGGACTCACTGTATTATAGCTTTCTGGACCTAAAACTGTGAGCTAGATATTCTGATTGCCGAAATTTTCTTAGGATCTTGGATGTCTTTGCTTCCATTCTAGAGCTAAATAAGATGTATTTTTTAATTATACTATGTGCCATGTGTCATAGCTGAAATCCTAATAGTCACACCTATGAAGAATGGAAAATGTTTACGTCTTATAAGATTTTGTTCAAGAACTGGAAGGCAAAATAATGGAGTACCTTTGTATAAAATAAGCCTTGATGTAAACATCTGGATTTACTTAGCAATTTCTTCATAGAACTGAAGTATAATTAAAAGGCTAATTCTCTAGTTTGCTAGTCATTTCTCTCAACTGCAGACGTAATCATAGAAATATAGGTTTTCCCGTTTGGAAAGAGTCTTAAAGACTAACCCTCTTTTTGAAGGTTAAATCCCCTCTATAATATTTCTGCCAAGTATTATTCAAATCTGGAATTTGGTGTTTGTCTCATAGCTGTGTAACCCAGTGATGTAAGCCCTCTTGACTCTTGGAGACCAGTTGCGTGTCCAGGGATAGTTAGCAATCTTCTTCTGCTTGTGGTATGTTTCTTTGTCTCACTTGCTCTAAATCTTCACGCTTCTGAATGTAAGTTGGATGTCTCATGCGGCACAGGACAGTTGGGATATAATACCCAATGCTTTACTAGTTTTCACACTAAAAAAAAAAATCTACCTACATCAAGCAGTTAATAAGTTTGTAGTTTGTGTATGTGTGTGTGTGTGTGTGTGTATGCGTGTGTGCAAGCACGTACGTGTTGTGGGGGGGTAAGGAGTAATGGAGGAGAAGGTCATTATCCTGTCTATGGGGTCTTTCACCCATTTTTTTTTTTTTTCTGCTCTCTAAAATTCACCTCATTTGCTTGAGGTTGAGGCAAGTGTCATTCGGAAAACTTCCATTCCTGTTTACTGTAATCCCTGTCTCTAGTCTATCCTAATTTTATGAAAGATTTACTTTCAACCAAGATTGTACTCACTGTAAAGGAAAGTCTGGTGAATATTTCTTTTCTCATCACACATAAAAATTATCTTTAAAGTACAGCTACCTACATATTCTGTACAATAGTATGAATTTGAAATACATAGCTTGCTAATTTGAATATCTTATACATTTGGGGTAAGAAATGGTGAAGACATTTAAATTATAATAATCCTGGAGATGTGAAGGGTTATCCAGGATGGAGGAACTTTGCGTAGATATAACCATGGCAGGCAGGCCCGCTTGACAGAGAAAATAATTTGCTTGCAGGTTAGGAAGTGGTAAACTATTGTAAACTAAATACTCTTACATTATATTCATTTAAATAGAGAATCAATACCTACATACATGTTGCCAGATATTTTTATTTATTATCTTCCTTAGTAAAGGTATAAGACTAATCTGTAATTAGCACATTTACCTTCTAAATGGAAAGCTCTCAAAGAACTTACAAACATTAAATGAGCAACTGCTATAAAGTTAAACACTGTGCTGCCCCACATGGCTGCTCTTGTGGTTTTAAAAGTGCATAGATAACAAATCAGACTCTAAAATAGCATATTTCCCTCTGCACATTCTTCTAGCACAGAAAAAACAAACACTAACATCTTACCAAAAGTTTAAATTTGACTAATTCTGAATTAATGTAAACACATCATTAACTCTTATTGCCATGATGATTGTTTTTATTCAGGGTTATGCAGAATTATTTGCACTTGTCACTTAACTAAAAGAGACATTTACTTTTGTTTCATTTCTTGACAGAATGGAGAAATGCATCTATCCTTTCCCTTGGTTTTCAAATGGTGTTGACAAAAATATCTTTGATCTTACTTAAGAACAGAATGTGTTGGCCAGTTAAATAGCAATGATAACCAAGAGCAAACTCTCCCCAGTGTTTCATATAACTCAGTGTGTCTAAGGGAATGTTGTGGCTATTTTACTGCTGTTTCTCGACAGGTTTTTCATAGTTCTTTTTATAGCTAATATATTGTTCTGGAGCTACATTCTTTCTAAATACTGGGAAAAAAATGAGAAATCCAGGGCTACGGCCATGCCTGTGACAGTTAAGTATTGATGATGAAATTGGTGAGGCATTAAGGAAGTGTGAGTTGATAAGCAAGTGATATATTTAAAAGAGAAAACAAAATGGGAAGAATGGCCTGTTCGGTATTGCAAAAATTATAGAAATATCTTTAGCTTTATGCACCCTTATGTGCATAATGGTAGCAGCTGTGGTGGTTGGGGCATTGGAGTGTTTTTACACTATTTGGGATGTTGTCCTAAGTGAATTGCTTTAAGATTTTCTGTAGAGGCAGGAACCTGAATAAATACTATATATGTTCACATATGTATCCTTGTATATGTTTTTGATTGGAAACAATCCTGTCATAAAGTACTTGCCTACTCTGCTAGATTAATATGAGTGTATTTATAATCTTGGGAATGATTTAATGTTGTTTGATAATCTCATGTTTTGTTTATACTGAAAAATTAAGTAAGAAGCAGAGAAAAACAAAAAAGTAGTTTGTTACATTCATTTTACCTACTGTTCTTTCTTCTTTTCCTGTATTTTCTTCAAATTAATCAATTAAAATGTGCAGATGTTCAATTAAAACTATAAAAATCTTCCATGGCTACAGCTGTTTTGAAGCTGCATTGTTGAAAATTTAACATATCTAGTAATGATTCCCTCTCAGAAGAAATTAAATTAATGACTCTTTGCTAGATTATTTTCCATTTGATAAATTAAACAAAATTAGAAAAAAAACTGAGACTTACTCTGCCTGCTACATTTATTAATTAGCATGATAGACTAGCAGATATTAATATGAAAAGGCAACAAAATGGAAAATATTTCTTATTTTCCAAGTGAAATACCTTCAGGACTGCAGTTTATCTTATCAGCAAATGGTTACATGGTATAAATTATTAAAAATTTACCTGTAAATAGCAGACAAGTGACAAATTTCATCATCCCACATAATAGAGATAGCAGAGATGTGATTATGTGGAGCTTATATAAAATTTTTTTTCACATTATTTTCCACCTTGTGCATACTAGTCAGTGACCCTTAAATAATAAGTAGAGAAACAGGATCTTTTTTCTCAATCGTGTTGCTTTATCTCCAGGAAAATTTGATATTTTTTCTCATTCTCAATTTATTCTTTAATTTTTAAAGATCTTTCTAGTCATTTTTTTTATGCCAAAACTAGTAGATGGTCATTGCATTAGCGTTCTTCACAACCAAAAGGGGTGTGTGTGTGTGTGTGTGTGTGTGTGTGTGTGTGTATGTGTGTGTGTATCTAGAGAGAGATTTATTTTAAGGAATTGGCTCTCACGATTGTGGAAGCTGGCAATTCTGAAATTTGTAGGATAGATTGGCAGCCTAGAAACTCAGGCAGGAATTGATGTAGTATTGAGTCCAAAGTCTGCAGGGCAGGACGAGCTGACTAGAAACTCAGGCAGAGTCTATGTGCTGCAGTCTTGAAACAGAAAGAATGACATTCTTTCCTTTGAGACTTTCAACTGCTTGGATGAGGCCCACCCACATTATAGAGGGAAATCTGCCTTCCTTAACATGTGCCAATTATAAATGTTAATAAATGTTAATCACAACTAAAAAATTCCTTCCCAGCAACATCTGGACTGGCTTCTTATGAGTTTAAAATGTTTGAAACTTCATTTGCTTATGGAGCCCACAGATGACAGCCAGCTTTTACCTGCATATGAGGGGCAGCACTGTCAGAATGGTAGGGTTGCCACAGTCAGGCACCAGGCAGGTGATCAGGGCACACATTTCTCATTCACTGTGACAGTAGCATAGGCACCATGTGCTGGGCACTATAGCCTAGCTAAGTTGAGACATAAAATTAACCATCACACTAATTAAACAATTTTAGAAAATAAAAACAAACTAAAAACACATGTAATAAAGCCCTTTCAAATGATCTCTGCTAAATGTTTCAATGTATATCCCTCGAGTCTTCCTCTTATGTTTATATGTCTTTTCTTTTTCCTAAGTTGAGAATAAAGTATTTATTCTATTTCCTAAGTCTTTATTTATTTAAGAGTATGTACACCTTCTCACTTCATTAAAATTATTTATTTTTCAATCATATTTAATAACTTCAGTACAACCAGTTGAAGGGCTTGTTGGATCATTAGGTTTTTAATTTTATATGGACATTATTTTTTTACATGTATCTTTTGAATATATTACTACACGTGCATTTGCTAGTTAAAAATATGTGCATTTTTAAACTTTTTGCATGCATGGCTAAATTGCCTTCCAGAAATGTACCAATTTACATTCCCAATATCAATATTCCAGAGGCCAGTTTCCTTCCCTACATTTCAATATTAGGTGTTAGAATAAAAATATTCCAATCTGAAAGATAAAAAAGACCTTGCATTATTGTTTTAATTTGAATTTCTTTGATTTCTAATTATGTTGAATGAGTTTCTTATGTTTATTTATATTAGTAGTTCTTTGTGAATTGTCTGCTTTGCTCAACAATTTCTATGAAGATGCTTGCTGTTTTCCTATTATAAAAACTATATGCCATATGTATATACACAAACAGTTATATATGGAATACATATATAACTATATGTATATTATAGTTATATATGACATACATATATATGTATGTGTGTGTCTATATATGTATATGTATATATACACACACAGTAGTATGTGTGTGTGTGTATATATATACACACACAGTTATATCTATATATGGGAATTGTATGTTGTGTGTGTGTATGCCATACAGTTATATATATATATGTATATACATATATGGCATATATATGTGTATATGTATGAAGTTTATCAAACTGAAGTAAAAAACTCATCCATTTTTTCTGTTATGTTATACTTTTGACATCATGCATTTCAAATTTTTTCTATCCCAGGATGGAACACCTTCTAGTGCCATTATAGTTTATTTTCTTTTTGCAAGCCCTAGAATTACACTTGATGTGTGGTGTGAGGTAGGGATTATTTGTCAGTTTAAGATTTTGTTTGAACTACAGTTTTTTCTATCTACTTCTATACCTGAGGGAGATGGCATGCAACAGACTAAAAATGCTAGAAAGAAGCAACTTTACAATTTCATATCTGGTTGACCCAATAAAGATCACAGTGTTTCTGCACCATTATTATTCTGTCTAAAAGCAGGATTAAAGGTAATGGCAGTTGCCTCAGGCATCCATGCATATGAATGCATGTGTATGTTTATGTGGATGTGTGTAGATATATATGGGCATGAAAGAGAATATACCTATAAGATGACAATGAGGAATCTGGGAATCGTTTTTAGTATTAACTCTATCATCTTATTAGCTACAATTTTTTCAAGACTTGAGAGTTTTTCTTTGTTGACAATACTTGCATCTTTAATCAGTAATCATGCTAGATTAAAAAGTACTAGACTACAGTATTTTAACTACAGCAGTATGTATTTATGTACAAGGGCAGAATATGTCCATAGACAAGATATTGCCTCTATTTCATGGACATATTCTGCCACTGAACATATCTTGTTACCAGTGACTATGTTGACTTGGAAAGGTTATGACACACATCCCTAGCACAGTGCTGTTTGTGTTTTTGTATTGTAATTTTCACTGTATTTACGTACCCCCATAGGAAATGTCTTCCATGTAGTTTTTACAAAATGGTAAGTTATTGGGTACAAGAAAGTGCAGTGACTAAGATAAATCTTACCCTATATAGTCTTATTTTTTCTCCTCATGTTAACAATCCTCATCACTCTCATCATCAATTTTTCATCACTAAATATGGGACAAAAAGCAGTGACATGAAGTTTCAAGTGAGCCATATTAAGAACTATGATTTTCATAATTGTCAGAAGTAAGCAGGCTTAGTATTTTGTCAATATGTTTTATATATTAGCCAATTTATTTTAGATTAGCTGTCTTTTTTTTGAGTTTTTTTTTTCAGAGTTATCTTGAAGTTTATTTTTAGTGTGGCAAAATTCCTTATTAATATCTGTAGGTTTTCATTATGCATTGCACTGTTTTACAGTTGAAATTTTTAGGAGATGGGGCTTAGCATTTTACATTTTATCAAGCTCCTCAGAATATTTATATAGCTATTCAGTTTCAGAAGACCTAGACTATCGCATTTGGCTTTAGAATTTGTGTATTCAGAGAGATTTTCTCATGAAATGTTGTGAGAAGACAGGTTAAAGTGCCTAGCACAGAGCCAGACACAGAGTAGGCATTGTATAAATGTACATTATTTATTTTATCTGGGTGTTAAGGGTAATTAGCAAACTGATGTGGACTTGGTCTGTTCCACATTTGTGGCTGTTTTTAAGGAAGCTTCCATTTAAATACATACATTTTACAGTGTATGTTTTGTATTACTGATCTCTATGAGCTTAACATGTGGAGGACGGTGTTTATTGACTTTTTAGTGTGAACAGCTCATCATTTTGTTAAAGATTCAACATTCTGAATATTCCAGGAGCATAAATATCCACAAGTACTACTTGCATTAGCTAACAGAATTGCCATATATTTGCACAGCTGTTAAATGGTTGTTTTAAAATTAAAAAAAAAATAGTTCAGGTGTATGGAATTATTCAAATTATGTAAATATTCAGAGGTTTATACCAAAATAAGAAGATGCCACCTTGTGGTACAAAAAAAAATATTTTTAAGTACATTTGTAATATGTGGTTGACAAATCTTTGGTATAGCATGTGGTTGACAAACCTATTTGAGGAAATAGGAAAAGCAGCTAAAATACTCATGCTCGTGGCCAAGTATTTTATTTTTTTTATTTTTATTTCTTTTGAGATGGAGTTTCTCTCTTGTCGCCCAGGCTGGAGTACAGTGGCGTGATCTCAGCTCACTGCAACCTGTGCTTCCCTGGCTCAAGTGATTCTCTTGCCTCAGCCTCCTGAGTAGCTGGGATAACGGGAACCTGCCACTGTGCCCAACTAATTTTTGTATTTTTGTATTTCTTTTTTTTTTTTGTAGAGATGGAGTTTCACCATGTTGGCCAGGCTGGTCTCAAACTCTTCACCTTAGGTGATCTGCCTGCCTCGGCCTCCCAAAGTGCTGGGATTACAGGCATAAGCCACTGTGCCCGGACACTAAATGTTTTAATTCAGCGACTGTGTCACAAATAGAAAGATCACATGGGGAAAATTATGTGGGAGTATGTTGTTTTATGAAAGCAGGGGTCTATTCAGTAGTATACAGTTGTTACAAAGGTATTACAATGGAAAATTTCAAAGATGTTTAATGGAATATAATAAACTCACAACATGTATTTTAAAATTAAAATCGTGGTATATTTTCGAGAACGATTGCTACATTTTGTTCCTTTAGGTAAAGAGTAAAATTTTATTATGATTTCACTTTAATGAACTTAATTTAAGATAATCTTTTACTTGGATAATGTTTACATATATTAAGATGATGTTTTGTTAAAAAGATAAAGATCACTTGAAATGAATCGTGAACTATAGCATACACCTAGATGACGAGCAGATTTCTTACATCAGATTATCTTGGAACTTCTGAGAATGAGTCAATCTTGGAAATCATGTAGTTTGATATTTTATCTTTTATTGGCATGTAAACTGAGGCATAGAGATGTTAAATGACTTGCCCAGGAACCCCCACCTCCTCAGCAGTTCCCTATCTTTATCCTGTGCTGCTGCTTCTTCCCCAAACTACATTTGAATTGGCTTCTTGTATTGAGAATCTTTGTTTTCCAGAAAAAGAATAGATGAGAATACATTTCTCCCCTCTGAACCTTTCATTAAATGTTTATTCTGTTGCATTTCTCCATAAGCATTTTTATATTGCCATTTTCTCCTCTTATTAGAATACTTAATATAGTTCCAAATAGTACATAATTGAAAACAGTTTATCATATCCATTTTTATTTATTAGTATAATAGTATCCCTACGATCTGGTGGCAGGAAAGTACTACACTATTTTATTGTAATTTATCTCATTTTAAATGTTCATTTGGGTCTATGAAATTGCATAATACTTTTAATACTTTATAGAAATATAATTTCAGAGTATGTGTTGGGAAAAAAAACCCTCAAATATCAGAACTGGCCTTGAAATTTTGCAGAAACAATATTGTGGGATATTCCAAATCTAAAGAAGTGAATCAGCCTATCATTTCAAAGATTTTGAAAGGGTGTGCACATGTATATGTACCAAGGAAATAAAAGATCATGTTCATAGACATTTATCCATGACAAGTGACAAAGGAAGTTACTGGCAGGCCTTGTTATAGAATCTCCAGAGCACTGTGAGTGGATTTATCAGGAAAAGTATCACACATAGAATTGTATCTATCTTATTTTTATTATTTTTATTTTTGACTTTTATTTTAGGTTCAGAGGGTACATGTGCAGGTTTGTTACATGAATAAATTGTGTGTTGCTAAAATTTGGTGTAGGAATGATCCCATCACCCAGATAGTATACGTAGTACCCAATAGGTAGTTTTTCAACCCATGTCTCCCTCTTACCCTTTTCACTCCTGTAATCCTCAGTGTCTGTTGTCCCCATCTTTGTGTCCATGCATACTCAATGTTTAGCGTCCACTTATGAATGAGAACATGTGGTATTTGATTTTCTTTTCCTGTTACTTTGCTTAGGATGATGGCCTCCAGCTTTATCCATGTTGCTGCAACATAATTACATTCTTTTAATGGCTGTATAGTATTCCATGGTGTATATGTACCACATTTTCTTTATCCAGTCCACCAGTGAGGGGCATATAAGTTGATTCCATGTCTTTGTTATTGTGATTAGTGCTGTAGTGAATACACAAGTGTGTGTGTCTTTTTGATAGAACAATTTATTTTCTTTGGGGCATATACCCAATAGTAGGATTGCTGGGTTGAATGAAAGTTCTGTTTTGACTGGGCATGGTGGCTCATGCCTGTAATCCCAGCACCTTGGGAGGCCAAGGCAGGGGATCACAAGGTCAGGAGATCAAGACCATCCTGGCCACCATGGTGAAACTATGTCTCTACTAAAAATAGAAAAGCATTAGCTGGGTGTTGTGGCATGCACCTGTAGTCCCAGCTACTCAGGAGGCTGAGGCAGGAAAATCGCTTGAACCCAGGAGGTGGAGGTTGCAGTGAGGCAAGATTGCACCACTGCACTCCAGCCTGGCCACAAAGCAAGACAAAAAAAAAAAAAGTTCTGTTTTAAGTTCTTTGAGCTCTCTCCAAGCTCCTTTCCATAGTGGCTGAAATAATTTAAATTCCCATCAGCAGGGTATAAGTATTCCCTTTTCTCCACAACCTCGCCAACATCTGTTATTTTTTGACTTTTTAATAATAGCTATTCTGACTAGTGTGAGGTGGTATCTTATTGTGGTTTTGTAGAATTATATTTAAATGAAGTCTTGAGGAATAAGAATAATTTAGATAATCAGGTGGTGCTGAGGTAGGAACTCTAAGCAGAAATGGTGTGGCCCATGTCTATTTCTCTTTGGTACACAGTAATTAAAATTTGTTTGGAGATGGAGGACCTTATATAAGGGTAAGATTATTCAGGATAGATGATGAATTAATTGTGTTTAGCTGTTTTCCATATGTAATGGAAAGTCATGAGTGACTTTTAGTTAACAACGTGTTATGAATGAACTAGCATTATGATTGAAGATTATACACGAAAGTGTGGTTTTGAGGAAATAACATGAAATGAAATGAATGTGTGTGAATTTCTCTTAATTCAACAACTAATCTTTCTATTTCCCAATGTACTTTGATTTGCAAGTATCATAGAAGAAAATATTTTTATCATCTTTATTTGGTTAATTTTCCTTTCTTCACATATTGACCAGAAATAGGGCAACAGAAAATCTATACTCCCTTTGCAACAGTTTATGTTTTCAATAGCACCAACCCTTAGGACAACTGTCACCTTCCCAGTGCAGATTTACTTAAAAGAAAAAAAGGGGGTGTGTTATGGTTTGAATGTGTTTCCAGAAAATGTGTGTTGGAAACTTAATCCACAATGCAGCCGTGTTAAGAGGTGGGGCCTGCTGGGAGGTTTTTAGGTTCCCACCTTCATGAGTGGATTAATGTTGATCATAAAAGGGCTTAAGGATATGAATTTGAGCTCTTGGTCTCCCTTACTCTTCTTTGCCCTTCCATTATGGGACGATAGCAAGAAAGTCCTTATCACATGCCAGCCCTTTGATCTTGGTATTCTCAGCCTCCAGAACTGTGAGAAATAAATTTCTATTGTATATAAGTTACTCAGTCTGTGAGTCTTTGACATTCTAACAGTACCAAACAGACTAAAACAGGGTGGTTGCACAAAAATGTGGTAGAGTACCCCATCATTTATATACTGGTAGTATTTGTGTTCGTAGGAGATCAGTTAACTCAGTATAGCCCAGAATAGGCATCAAGAAGCTGAAGAAAACCTTTCTCAAAAATGTCTTTGTGGTAGGTGGAATAATGGCTCCTCAAAGATGTTTATGTTCTAATCCCACAGGCCTGTGAATATGTTAGGTTATATGGTTTGCAGATGGAATTAGGTTGTGAGTCAGCTGACCTGAAAAAAGATTATAGTAGAGTCTCCAGGCTAAGCATGTTAGCACTGAATTGTCTGAGTGAATCTAAAGTAACCATAAGGATCCTTAAAAGTGAAAGACAGAGACAGAAGAGAAGGTTGGGATGATAAAATGTCAGAAGGACTCAACCTACCATTGCTGGTTTTGAAGATGAAAAGGGGGGTGTTTGGTTTAAGACAAGGAATGTGGGCAACCTTTAAGAAGCTGGAAAAGGCTGAATATGGGGGCTCAAGCCTGAAATCCCAGCTACTCAGGATGCTGAGGCAGGAGGGTCAATTGAATTCAGAAGTTCGAAGCTGCAGTGCACTATGATTGCACCACTGCACTGCAGTGGAGTGACAGAGTGAGACTTCGATCTCAAAAAAAGAAAAAGCTGGGAAAAGTCAAGGCAAGGAAACAGTACTCTTAAGAAACTTCCGAATGAAATATTGGCCTCTGGTCCTACCTTGACTTTAGCCCAGTAAGATCTGCAACAGACTTCTCACCTGCAGAACTGTAAAATAGTACATTTTTGTTGTTTTAAGCCACTAAGTTTATGGTAATATGTCACAGCACCAGTAGCAAATAAACACAGCCCAGACCAAAGATCAAAGAAGGATGAGAATGATCCTCCTTCTCCTCCTCTTATAGTTACTCTGTGGAGGACTGCCTGTCTGTCAGGTACTCAACATAATCTCATCCAGTTCTTACTGCTACCTTGCTGGCAGGTGTTATTGCTAGCTTGTAAATGATAAACAAATGCTGTCAGGAATTTAGGAAGAAATTCTCCCCAGAGCCTTGAAGTTTGTATGTGACAGAGATCAGGTTTAAACTGTTTCATCTGAGGACAAAGTCTCATCCTCTTTATTGCAGGAATGGTTGGGAGGCAGTAGAGCTTTGGGGCTAAGCACATTGGCTCTGGAGTCAGACTGCCCGGTTTGAATTCTTGCTCTTCATCTTGTTAGACTAGTGCCTAGGACACAGTAAATCCTCAGTACATCTTGGCTGTTATTATGATGAATTGTTGTTGTTGTTGTTGTTATTATTATTATTATTTTATTATACCTCATAGATGGCACTATAGGAGTAGTCATTGTCTTAGGAAGGTGTTTGTTAAAGTAACTACTACAACATCCATTCTATTAGGCTTAAGTATAAACTTCTCAAACTTCATTTTATACTTTAATTTTAGCTTTTGGAATTTGTTGAAATGCCTCTTCAGCTCATTAAGCAGTGAACTTGAAACTCATTAATTCATGTATTTACCTGGCATGGTCTTTATTTCTAACTACTAGAATGCTCTATTTTTGTCAAACCCTAATGATTGCCGGACAATATCCTGAAATAATTTTCTATGATGGTTGCTCTTTTGACTGGACCTACCTTTGTGCAGTGAACTACTTGTTTTTGGAAAGATACTTGGATTTAGGCAAACAGGCATCTGAATGGACAGAATACAGTCCCTTGGGTGTAAGTGATGATCCTTTGGTTCTACCATTGTCAAGAGATGGCATTATGATTTCGCTGGACACCTATGCAACTTGCAGGCCATTTTATCATTCATTGTCTTACAAATGAGCCCTGTTCCCTGTTTAACCAACCCTCAACCACAGAAGGTGGGTAGCAAGCTGATAAATCTCTACCAAGGCTGTATGAAGTCACTGGGTCTTCAGACTGGTAATTTAATGGTAAATCACTATTCTGGTAATCCACAATGACAGAATTTCTGGTTGTCCCAATATTCTGATTTCAATGCCCAGTACAAGGCTATCATTCATCTTTGGCCCCAGACCAGTGCTGAAGTAAGTGTATGCAGCCAGTTCCAGTATGTACTGAGTCTGAGATTAAACATGCTCTTGACACCTGGAACCCTCAGATGTTAATCTCTTTTTAGTCAATTTCCTGATCTTCTATTTGCTCTTCAACTCCCTTGTTTTCCCTGATATTCTTTTCTCCTTTTTCATTGTTCCTCTTTCACTTCTCATTCTTGGTTTTTTTTCTTTTCTTTTTTTTTTTTTTGAGGCTGAGTCTCGCTCTGTCGCCCGGGCTGGAGTGCAGTGGCCGGATCTCAGCTCACTGCAAGCTCCGCCTCCCGGGTTTACGCCATTCTCCTGCCTCAGCCTCCCGAGTAGCTGGGACTACAGGCGCCCGCCACCTCGCCCGGCTAGTTTTTTTTGTATTTTTAGTAGAGACGAGGTTTCACCGTGTTAGTCAGGATGGTCTCGATCTCCTGACCTCATGATCCACCCATCTCGGCCTCCCGAAGTGCTGGGATTACAGGCTTGAGCCACCGCGCCCGGCCTCTTGGTTTCTTTTATGGACACCACTTCTATAGTTCTGACGTTAAAAGATAGCTTTATCTAGTTTTAAACTTCTACCCTCTACTCTTGTTCTGTTCTCTCTTTCTGAATGCTTTTTCTGACTTTCATGCCAACAATTATTACTTCTGTGCTGATTCCCATCCCATTTTACTAGCTCCTAAATTCTTACCTGATCTTCAGGCTTATGAATCCAGTGACCTGGCAGCTGGGCATGTAGATGAATCTTGAAATCATCTTTCCTGTATAAGCCTGGGTTTTCTGTCCTAGTTGTGGCATCATTATCCTACAACATTCAAATAAAAATCAACTGTTTTTCCCATTTTGGCATATTGTAATGTGTTTCTTGAATCTCTTTTCTCTCCATCTTTATTATATTTGTCCTGATTCAGGTTCACGTATTTGTCATCTGAATATTAATTTTGTTTTGATCGTTTTCATGTATCATTATAAATTTTATCTTTAAATATATCCATCATGCTTTCTACTTTTTAATTTCATCCATTGCTTTAATGCTTAGGCAGTACTAATCTACCATGAAATAAGTTAAATATTCATATAGATTTCCCTCTAGATTATTATGGTTTCCTTTTTTATTAATTATTAATGCTTTGTAGTTTCTTTCCTTTTTCATGTTAAATGTTCTTTCATATTATTATCATTACTTATTTAAGTTTTAGATACTTGCATTTTTCTTGATTGAGTTTCTTGAACGTTTGCTCTAATAATTTTTGTAAAAATTAGTTCTTAAAATTATTAGTTTTAGTATATTTTTATTTTTAAAAATATTTTTAATTATTTCTGCTTTCATTTTTTATATTTTTTTTCTGATTTTCCTAAGTTTTCTTTGTTGATAGTATTTAGGATTATGAGTTTGCCTCTAGATTACAGCTTTTTAAGCAACATGTGTTATAGTATGAAATACTTTAAGAAAATTCATATTTTATATATGAAGAATTTCACATGTATGTAATGTAAGCAGAATAGTTTAATCGCCCCTCAGGTACCTATCACCAGACTTCAACAATTATCAACATTTTGCCATATTTATTCCCCCGTGCCCCATTGTTTTTGCAGTATTCTAAAGCAAATCCTAGATATTGTGAAATACAGTAATATTTACTTATATTTTTAATTTTGAGTTTCCTACTATTAAAAAAAGTTTAGATTATATATGTGTGTATGTATTTGCATGTTTATGTACTCATATGTATATGTGTGTATATATACAGACACTCTGATACACATGCACATACATTTTCAAGGAATTGGTGAATGTTTTAAGCTTAATTAAAATATTTGCAGTTTCAGGGAATGTAGTCAGATAATTTGATCTGTATTATTTCTGCTTCTCCTAAGAAACTTGGTTCTTCTTATAGATTATTATCTCACCCATTTGACAAACTATGTATTCTTCAAATGCAAGGAAAATCTGCTTTCAGAGTTGGCAGCACGATACATTTTATCAACTATGCTAGTCAAATTTCCATGTTACCATTATCTTAATTATAATAATCCAAATCTCCATGTCATCAAATTCTTCATGTTCTGTCCAAAGCTGAGAACACTGTATTAAAATCTATTATGACAACTTTTTCATTTTTATCTGCCTGCCAATTTTTGCTTAATATATTTGAATGTTATATTATTTGACTCATAAAAGTTCATGACTGATATATCTCTTATGAAACTTTTATCAATATAAAATAACTCTCTTTTATTCTATTTTATGCTTTTTATCTTGAAGCCTACATTATCCAAAGTTAATATTGTCACCTTCACTTAAATTTAATTTGTGCTCTCTAGATTCCTCTTCTCTGGGCAGGGCATCTCTGAAAGAAAGGCAGGAGCCCCAGGCAGGGTCTTATAGATAAAACTCCCATCTCCTTGTGACACAGCACCTGGGGGAAGGGGCAGCTGTGGGCGCAGCTTCAGCAGATTTAAATGTTCCTGCCTGTGACTCCGAAGAGAGCAGTGGATCTCCCAGCGCGGTGCTCAAGGTCTGCTAAGGGAAAGACTGCCTCTTCAAGTGGGTCCCTGAACCTGGTGCCTTCTGACTGGGAGACACCTCCCAGCAGAGGTTAACAGACACCTCATACAGGAGAACTCTGGCTGGCATCTGGCAGGTGCCCTTCTGGGAAAAACCTTCCAGAGAAAGAAACAGGCAGCAATCTCTGCTGTTCTGCAGCCGCCGCTGGTGATACCCAGGTAAACAGGGTCTGGAGTGGACCCCAGCAAACTCCAGCAGACCTGCAGCAGAGGAGCCTGACTGTTAGAAGGAAAACTAACCAAACAGAAAGGAATAGCATCAACATAACAAAAAGGATGCCCACACAAAAACTGCATCTGAAGATCACCAACATCAAAGACCAAAGGTAGATAAATCCATGAAGATGAGGAAAAGCCAGTGCAAGAAAGCTGAAAATTCGAAAAACCAGAACGCTTCTTCTCCTCCAAAGGATCACAACTCCTTGCCAGCAAGGGAACAAAACTGGACAGAGAATGAGTTTGATGAATTGGCAGAAGTAGGCTTCAGAAGGTGGGTAATGACAGACTCCTCTGAGTTAAAGGATCATGTTCTAACCCAATGCAAGGAAACTAAGAACCTTGAAAAAAGGTTAGAGGGATTGCTAACTAAAATAACCAGTTCAGAGAAGAATATAAATGACCTGATGGAGCTGCAAAAAACAGCATGAGAGCTTCGTGAAACATACACAAGTATCAATAGCCAAATCGATCAACTGGAAGAAAGGATATCAGAGATTGAAGATCAACTTAATAAAATAAAGCATGGAGACCAGATTAGAGAAAAAAATGAAAAGGAACAAACAAAGCCTCCAGGAAATATGGGACTATGTGAAAAGACTAAACCTATGTTTGATTGGTATACCTTAAGCTGATGGGGAGAATAGAAACAAGTTGGAAAACACTCCTCAGGATATTAACCAGGAGAACTTCCCCAACCTAGCAAGACAGGCCAACATTTAAATTTAGGAAATACAGAGAACACGACAAAGTACTCCTTGAGAAGAGCAACCCCAAGACACATAATCGTCAGATTCACCAAGATTGAAATGACGGAAAACATGTTAAGGACAGCCAGAGAGAAAGGTTGGGTTTCCCACAAAGGGAAGCCCATCAGACTAACAGTCATTCTTTCTGCAGAAACTCTACAAGCCAGAAGAGAGTGAGGGTCAATACTCAACATTCTTAAAGAAAAGAAGTTTCAACCCAGAATTTCATATCCAGTCAAACTAAGGTTCATAAGCAAAGGAGAAATAACATCCTTTACAGACAAGCAAATCTTGAGAGATTTTGTCACCATCAGGTCTGCCTTACAAGAGCTCCTGAGGGAAGCATTAAATAATGGAAAGGAAAAACTGATACCAGCCACTGCAAAAACATACCAAATTCTGAAGACCATCGACACTGAAGACACTGCATCAACAGGCAAAATAATGAGCTAGCATCATAATGACAGGATCAAATTGACATATAACAATATTAGCCTTAAATATAAATGGGTCAAATTCCCCAATTAAAAGACACAGGCTGGTAAATTGGATAAAGAGTCAAGGCCCACTGGTGTGCTGTATTCCGGAGACTCATCTCATGTGCAAAGACACACATAAGCTCAAAATAAAGGGATGGAGGAATATTTACCAACCAAATGGAAAGCAAAAAAAAAAAAAAAACAAACAAAAAACAAAAAACAAAAA